>NC_134271.1:118618499-118675999 GCF_031893055.1 Leptodactylus fuscus | reverse complement strand
CGCTCACGGGCGGACACTTTGCAAACCCATTCAAATGAAGAGGTTTGAAAACTGACTGCCGGTTTCTGTCTCCTGTCCAGTTTCTCGGGCAGAAGACAGAAACCTGCAAAGCGGAGGCCAGGCACAGATGTGAACCCGCCCTTAGAATAAATATCTATGCTAGATGATACCTGGCATCGATCTCCATTCTGTTGTTAAGACCTCTTCATAAATCTCTCGGTTTCTGCACCAGTTGGGCCATTTATTATGACTGGCGTACAATATGCCAGTCTTAATAATTTTGCCCCATTATTTTTGGCCACTTTTTTACAACTACTTCCACATTTTTGAAAGTGTCTAGAAAAGACAAGGCTCAAAAGCTATTTCTACCATATAATGACTGGCATAATTGGGCTGAGCATGCAGGTGTATGTGGGGTCTGTAGATACAGCTGACAGATGAGCGCTTGTGTAGTTGACAGCTATCTAAAGGGAATTAACAGCTTCAGAGTTGGTTTCTATATTCATTCTTTTATTGTATATAAGTACTATACAATAACAATGCACGGTATCACAACATGTACAGTATCACAACCAGGGGTGAACCTGGGCTTTCTGCCGCCTGAAGCGGACATCAGAAAGCCACCACCCCCCCACCCCCCAGGAGGGGACGGAGCTGAGGGGGCGGGTCACAAGAAAGGGGTGTGGCCAATTGGAAGGGGTGGGCCGTGCGGAAAGGGGCGGGCCCGAGTGGAAAGGAGGCGGGGCAGAGCGGCGTTCGCAGGCAGAGAGCAGGCAGGGAGAGGACCTGCTCTCTGCCTGAGTGTGAGGGGCGGCCGCTGGAGCAGCGCTGCGTCCAGCAGGGCCGCCCCAATACACCGCTCGCTTCCCGTGTCGGGCTGCAGACACGTTGATGCTAGTCCTGGACTGGCTTAGGTCAGCAAAAATGCCACCCTCCCGAGGCCCTGGCATAGTGCCGCCTGAAGCGGTCGCTTCAGGTCGCCTCATGGGAAGTGCGGCGCTGATCACAACCAGTCATAACATGTAAAGCTCCTGGGCCCCTATGCAAAATCTGCAACTGAACCCCACTTACCATGTGCTAGCTATAATAATGGTGTTTTCTTATGTTGTAGAGAGGGCTTTGGGCCCCCTGAGGCTCCAGGGTTCAGTTGTGATTGCCACATCGGTACCCCCTAAATCTATGCTCCAATAACAACTAAGCTCGCCATAACTCTACTCTAACAAGCTCATGTCTATACAAAGCAGAAAGTGAGAAGATTACTGCTAAATTTTCCAATTTCCTTGTTATATTGTCTATTTTAAAAGTGGTCAATAAAATTGCCAATAAAAATTGTCAACTACAAAGATTATGGAAGGAGGCTGCTAATACGCTAATATATGCCGGACGGGAATTATATTGTAAGTTGATTGACAGTTTAATTGGGGATCGAGGAAACAAATTATAAGTGCACAAGATGGGAATGTGTTAATTAATTTAGAAAGTCAGCTTTGTGTAATGCATGTCAATTGTCCACTACATACTGGAGTCCAGGTGCCGGCAAGAAATGGCACACACACGTAAAGTGGCACTCCGGTCATTTTTTTCTCTTTCTTTTCTATGTAGTAATTTAAGGGATCTTTCTTTTCAGTTGGGTGATATGACCTCATGGTGGCATAATTAAAAAATGTCTGTCAGCGTACCGGTATAAACTAAGAAATTGTCTAACCCGGAATGCGGAACATAAAAAGCAGTGTTTCTTACCTCTTCTGGCTCCAGAAGGCTTCAGATCTACTTGGTGACGTCCCAGACATCACATGGGCCGGGGCTTGTGTCCTTATGCATGACAACACAAGCCCCTGCTCACGTGATGTCCCGTACATCATTGAAGATGGCCGACATCTGCGAGGAGTGCAGATGTCCATGGAGAGGTAAGTAACAGTGTTTTTTATGTTTGTATCCAACCCTGGGTATCCGATTATTATATCCTGGGGTCTGAAAAGACCCCAGAGTATAATAATTGGTCATGGGTGTCCACAATGGAGCATAATACTGTGTGGGGCCACTATAGGGCATAATACTGTGTATGGAGGCCACTGTGGGGCATAATACTGTGTGCAGGCGCCACTATGGGTCATAATACTGTGTGCAGAGGCCACTATGTGGCATAATACCGTGTGCAAGGGCCACTATGGGTCATAATACTGTGTGCAGAGGCCACTATGGGGCATAATACCGTGTGCAAGGGCCACTATGGGGCATAATACTGTGTGCAGAGGCCACTATGGGGCATAATATTGGGTGCAGGGGCCACTATGGGGCATAATACTGTGTGCAGAGGCCACTATGGGGCATAATACTGTGTGCAGGGGGCACTATGCAGCATAATACTGTGTGCAAGGGCCAAAATGGGTCATAATACTGTGTTCAGGGGCCACTGTGGGGCATAATACTGTGTGCAGGGGTTGCTATGGAGCATAATAGTGCATGCAGAGGCCACTATGGGGAATAATACTGTGTGCAGGGACCACTATGGGTCATAGTACTGTGTGCAGGGGCCACTATGGGGAATAATACTGTGTGCAGGGGCCACTATGGGGGATAATACTGTGTGCAGGGGCCACTATGGAGCATAATACTGTGTGCAGACCTGTGCAATTAATGGGAGTACAAGTCCAATTGGGAAGGAGGCTTTGAGGCTTTTTAGGGCAGCAGTGTACTGTGAGGGGTCGTTCCTTACTGACTGCACCGATAGCTCTTCACCCGAGACACATAACGGAGAGCAGATAGTGCGCTGAATTCAGCACACTGTTGTCTTTCTAGTGTTATATAAAGCCGCATGTGCTCCGAGGACATTAAAAGTCCACTTTAACAATAGCTGTAATGCAATTTTGATCTCTTTATTTTATATGTATATTTTTAAAACATTTTTTTTGCATTTTCTACATTGCCACAGTAACTTACACCTGTTCACATGGGGGGTGCAGCTTGAATACTATTTTTGTATGCATAGTGCAAAGGGGTTTGGGTCTCCTCCACAACTGGACTTGCACTTCCATTAATTGCACAGGTCTATTTAAGTGGAATAGAATATGCCTTTCAGTTCCCCATCTGCCTAAGGGTATTTTAAATAGTGCATGGCTCGGGATCTTACTAGCCCTGTATTCACATATATAGACATATTCTGTGGCCAAGAGAGGCAGGTTTATTTAGTGTAGGGTCCCATCTGAATGACGTCGCCTTGTTGGGGGGGCAGGTGGGCTTCTTACTGTTTGATCAATTATGTATAACAAAGAACCACTAATTTATATGCGTAGTTTATAGATTGTAGATATACACTATGTGATCAGAAGTATCCAGACACCCCCCAAAACATACGTTTTTCATATTAGGTGCATTGTGCTGCCACCTACTGCCAGGTACTCCATATCAGTGACCTCAGTAGACATTAGACATAGTGAGAGAGCAGAATGGGGGGGCTCCGCGGAACTCACGGACTTCGAACGTGGTCAGGTGATTGGGTGCCACACATCATGCAGGTCAATGCCAAACGACGCCTCGCTTGGTGTAAATGGCGTAAACATTGGACGATTGAAAAGTGGAAAAACGTTGTGTGGACTGACGAATCACGGTACACAATGTGGCGATCCGATGGCAGGGTGTGGGTATGGCGATTGCCCGGTGAACGTCATCTGCCAGTGTGTGTAATGCCAACAATAAAATTCGGAGGCGGTGTTGTTATGGTGTGGCCGTGTTTTTCATGGAGGGGGCTTGCACCCCTTGTTGTTTTGCATTGCACTATCACAGCACAGGCCTACATTGATGTTTTAAACACCTTCTTGCTTTCTACTGTTGAAGAGCAATTCAGGGATGGCGGTTGCATCTTGCAACACGATGGAGCACCTGTTCATACTGCACGGCCTGTGGCAGAGCGGTTACACGACAATAACATCTCTGTAATGGACTGGCCTGCACAGAGTCCTGACTTGAATCCTATAGAACACCTTTGGGATGTTTTTGAACGCCGATTTCGTGCCAGGCCTCACCAGCCTACATCAATACCTCTTCTCAGTGCAGTGAAGAATGAGCTGCCATTCCCCAAGAAACCTTCCAACACCTGATTGAACGTATGCCTGGGAGAGTGGAAGCTGTCATCAAGGCTAAGGGTGGGCCAACACCATATTGAGTTCCAGCATTACCGATGGAGAGCGCCACCAACTTGTAAGTCATTTTTAGCTAGGTGTCCGGATACTTTTGATCACATAGGGTATGTGTGTGTGTGTCCACATATATATGATACATGCCTGGGAGCATTCACACAACTTTCACAAGCTTGCGGTCATCATTCAAAATAAACTGGTGAGAGGCCACATGAGGCACACTTGTGGTTGGATCAGGGCTGTGTTAGGCTGGGTTCACATGGGTTTTTTTTTGTTCCGGAACCTGAGGTGGAGGCTGCCTCAGGTTCTGGACCAAAAAACGGGTAGCCGCAACTGAATACATCCAGCCTCACACTCCGCTCTGGATTAGGCCCAATGAATGGGGAGGAGGGAGTGTCTTCAGGCTCACAAATCGGCCTGAAGAATGACCTGAAAAAAGACCTGACTGGCTCCCATTGATTTCAATGGGAGCCGTCTTCTTGGTCAGGATTTTGAAGCAAATACGGCCTCAAAATCCTGACTAAAATACCCTTTGTGAACTCAGCCTCAAAGGGTTATTGCCTGTGACTGGAGCAGACTCTGATCATAGGCATTTCCACTGAATCTTCGCTGTATAAAACTGGCAGAGTGGTTATGGCGCCTGTTCTGTTTCTGAGTGGGGGCCATGTTTAAGGCCGGGGCCACACGGGGCGTAAACGCAGCAGAAAAATCATCGCGTTTTACAGTCATTGTGTAGCGAATGGAATTCTAGTGCATCCCATCCCCACATAGTAGAGAAATACACGCAGTGGACATGCAGCGATTTCCAAAACCATTGCAGAAAATCTTTGCAAACTTTCTGTTCAAAGTGCTGTTGGAATAACCGTGATCTGTTGCCGCGGTTTTTCCTGCAGAGCTTTTTTGTTGCGACCCATTACGTGTCAAGGGCAAGCGGTGTCTTTTTGTCAAGGGATTAAAGATACAGACAGCAGATGAGAAGTAGAAAGCACATTGATGACCAATCTAAGGTACACATACACATAGAAGAGCCTAATACATGGAGGTTGTAAGCAGCCACATGGCGTCCTTGCAGCTCCATACTACAAAGGCCTATACACTACATGTGTCGCCATATAATTGCCACGGTATCAAAGAAATATTCTCCCAAACACATGTAAACATAAAATTAAAATCTGACCTAGCTTTGTACTAGATGCTTGTTAGGATATGTTCATCGTGAATGAAGCAGTCTCTACCGAGCAGTATGAGCAGATTTTATCCAGTCTCTATGGGTGCACTTAGAGCTCTATACATATCAGCCTGCTTTCATAGGGCACTCCATCATGATACTACTGTGAGGCACATCCAGAACCCTGCGCCTCCATCTATTAATGTTCCTGTGGGCAGTTCTGAGAGAATCCACAAATGCAACATTAAAAAAGGCACGTCAGATTCAATTCCCAGAATCCAGCGACGAGAAAGGATCGGCTTTCATTCAGACTGGCATTTGACAGCTGAAAATCAGAACTTTTAAATGTCACTAAGCTCACGTCAAGAAACATTGCATGAAACTTTCAAGAATCCTTACCCTTTGAGGGCTGCGTAGCCCAAATGCACAACAGATAGAGATAGCAAGACATGCATGTGATAAAAGTATTCCTCTTATTGAGCCATGTATCCTTATAGGACATGTGTTAAAGGGATATTCCAGTTTATGCACAAAAAAAGTTAATTCTTTGCATAAGGTAAAATTATTGAATTTTCCAATATTCTTTCTGTATCAATTCTCAACAGTTTTCAAGACCTTCAATCATTTAGTAGAAACCTTCATTGTTTGTATCCAGTAGACAATAGTCTGTGCTGATGATGTCATCTATATATTATTATATATTATCATATATATTACCTGGAGATATGTCTTTAAAGGTAGAGCAGGATTCATTTGGATATATTAGACATTTAATATATCACATAAGTTATGGCTTCGTTACGGCCTCAGTAATTGTTTTCTTTCGATACGTACGTGAAATAAATGTAATTCAAATAGTATTACCAAATAAAGTTATTCCTTCTATCTAAAATTGTATAGGATACGTTTCTTCATGTCACTTCATTCTGATCAACTGGGAACAGCACAGCTTTCTGTCTCCCCAAATCTCACACCGGAACTTCATGTATGATGATCCATTGCTTCACACAAACTCCTATCACAACTACTGATGATGACTAGACAAGCTCCTGTCACACAGTTATAATGAAGCATCTCATAGTTTAGTTTTCTTGACTGTTTACTTATGATCTCTTAGGCCCAGTTCACATCTGCATTCGGTATTCCGTTCAGGGAGTCCACTTTGGGACCCCCCCCAAAAAAGAATTACAAATGCATTAAAAAGCGCTTAGCTAAGAAACCACATGGACCCCATAGACTATAATGGGGTTTGTGTGGTTTTTTCGCATGGTGTCAGCACGAATCTTGCGCAGAGAAAATCACTGCAAGCAGCACTTTTCTCTCTGCATGTTTCATGCAAAAACCACATGGACCCCATTATAGTCTATAGGATCCGTGTGGTTTCTTAGATAACCGCTTTTTATCAGGGGGTCCGCAAGTGGACTCTGCGAACGAAATACCAAATGCAGATGTTAATCAGGCCTTAGATTATTTTGGACAGCAGAAAAATTACACTGTCCACAGCAGGCATTGATAGTATGGTATTGTCTCTAGCTGCCATTATATGCTCTACTGAGGCAATATGGATGTGTTATCAGAACATGTAAAAAGATGATGTCAGAAAACATGTAGACAAGTATCAGATGAGGGTGCACTGATAGAAAAAGTGTTTTGCTGAAATTCTTATAAAGAGCACCTGTCACCACCTCCAGCAGTTCTTAGCATCTGTTAATAGGTGTTGCTCTGCTGATTCCAGCACAGTTGGATTTTTTTCTCTATCCTTACCATTCCTGAGCAATCTGGACAGTTAGTTTTGTTTAGTGATTAGGGTTGAGCGATCGGGATCGGAGAAGATCGGATTCCGATCAGTGATCGAGTAAATTTCATGATCGCGAACAGAATTCTGACCCGATCTTTTCCAGTGGGATCGAGATCAGAGGTTATCTCAAGATCGGCTCAACCCTAAAAGTGACTTTTCCCATAGAGAAGCATTGACTAGGGTTGAGGATCGGGATCGGAAAAGATCGGATTCCGATCGGCGATCAAGCAAATTTCACGATCGAGATCGGGATCGAGATCGGCTGGAAAATGATCGGAAATCGGATTTTAAAATCGATCTTGAAATCTCAAGATCGGCTCAACCCTATTAGTGATATGTTATATAGGCTATGTACTATCAGGTGGACAGTGTCAGGCAGCAGCAGACAAGGGGGCAGATTCAGAGCTCCAATCAATGAATATAATATCATGAATGGGAATAATGGACATGAGAAGAAGAAGAAGAAGAAAGCAGCCATGTTTTCTAACCCTGCATAACCCCTTTAAGGTGGATTTTGCCACAAATCCATGGCAGATCTGCAGCTTGTATAACATGCAGGTGCTGTCTCTGATTTTCACACTTTACATTGCAATTCCACAATTTAATAGGCTTACTATGGATTTGATAATCCCCCCATTTACATGTATTGCATTGTAATTTGTCACAGACTTTGGGTACTACATTTGTAAGGTTTGTGTCCAAATTTAATAAGTGTGATACAGTACTAGTGTACGGTATAAAAACTTACCACCTATTAACTCAACATTAAAAAATCCAGTTAGTAGGTTAGACATTTTTAACAGATAACCACATCATATATCCGAATCCCTTCCCCTGACATGGTGGTCTCCATTCTATCTATTCATATAGAGATTAGTACATGCTGTCGCTTGGATATCCATATTTCACTTTCCTAATACAACCTGCATTATGTGCTTCACAAAGAAGTCACAATATGACAAATAAGGAGAGTCTGCGATTCCTTTGACAATCCCTACTCCTGGGGGACGTTTCTTCATATACTGACCCTATTGTGACATCGCCACTGTGGCAATCCTTTCAATGTCTTTATCAGTCAGCAAAAGGCTTGATCAGCCATTATGGACAAAGCTGGGTGGCTTGAGAGCGAGATTAAAGGGGAAGGGACTAAATCTTCTTTCCTTTAGATGTGTGTATTGGGGTTAGCGTAGGTTTATCTCTGTATCGTATTAGGTTATATTAAAAACAAATTGGTGAAATGGCCTCTTCACGGCTCATCTAAATCCAGAGGCTTGTGATATGCCCATACTCATCTTAGCACATCAATGCTATGGACAAGGGGCTTGCGCTCTACTGGATGTCCCTATTATTGCATGACTATCCCTGTGGTTTCATATTGGAGATACACATTTGCTACCTATATTATCTGTATAGCCAGTTGTTTGTGCTTTATGACAGCTAATATAAATAGGAGTTGAGTAGCAGAAACGTCAGACTATAAACATCTCAAGGAAGTGACAGTGTACAGCCCTTGAAATTGAGAGAGGAATTACGAAGACTTAAAGAGGTTTTGCTATTATGGATTCTTTTTCCCTATCCACAGGACAAGGAATGGAATAAGTGTCCAATTGCTGGGTCCCTCAGTGATCTGGAGGACGGGTGACCAAAAGTCCCCCTAAAGCTTCCTTGTGAATGGAGTGCCAGTGGACTTGCATGAACAGCGCTCCATTCACAGCGCTCCATAAAGTGATCATTCACAAGGAGATTTTAGCAGGACTTTCAGTCCTCCAACCCCCTGATCACTGGAGGACCCGACAATAGGACCCTCAGTGACCAGACACTTAGTGTCCATAACTGTACAACCCCTTTAAGTGAATAGTCTGCCAAACCCAATACATTTTTCAGGACCGGATGGCTGACTATTTTATGTGTATGAACAACTCAGACATGATGTCATGGAAAAAGAAAGATCAACATGATGAATTTTAGCATGCCCCAGTTTCTGTCTCCCCTCTCTTGCCATTGAGAACACATGCATACTTGTTCCAGTGCTCATGTGTATGGGGCATCAGGAGGAACAGCTATAGAATCTGTATGGGCGCCTTTTAACGCCTTCCTGACATCTACAGTACACACACAACTCCATTCATGAATTATGAACTCCTCCAATGCTGTGGTAAGATGTGACAACAGCATCTGAACTGTTAATTTCCCTTTCTGTGTCCGGCAACGGAGTGACTCCTTAAAAAAATCAAAGTTTTCCAATGCTAGATCAGAATCTAATAGAAACCTATTTATTTTACTATAGACTGAAGTTCCAATGTCTATGGTATAAGCAATCTAATAATTACATGTTCAAGTCCTTAAGCCGGTTGGACACGATCGTGTGTGGGCCTCAAGCCATGTCCGAACTCCACAGCCGATGCACAGGTGGCACATGGAAGTCATCCATGATCCGCCCGTGTACCAGTTGAGCTTCCGCCATCCGATTCATTCAATGAATAGAGGCCGTGGAAGCATGGCCACAAAAGCGGAAAGGAATAGGACCTGTCCTGAGTTTTGTGTTCTGGACTGTCGGCCCACACACTGATCTGTGTAATATATAGTCATGTGCATGGGCCCACAGAAATAAATGCGTCAGGGTGCTATCCATGAAAAACTCAGATAGCACAGTGATCTAGCACACAGTCATGTGAAAATGAGCTTAAGGGGCTAAAAAAAAATGAAAGACAAAAAAATCTAAAAATCTAAATCACCCCCATTCCCTAGTTTCCATATAAAATGGAACAAACAAAAAATAATTAGGTATCCCCAAGTCTGAAAATTGCAACACTCTTAAAATACAGTATAAATATACCATTATATAAATTGTACCATATGTTAAACATAAAAAAATCAAATACCCAAATTTCCCAAATCCAAATTGTATTTAAATAACGTTCCAGCACTAAAAAGTGAAACCACATAAATTTACCCAACCGTCATACATTGCTCTAAATAGTTTCAATAAAAACTACAACTTGTCCCACAAAAAAATGTGTCCCTTATACATCTCTGGACATGGAAATTTGAAAAAGTTCCAGATCTCAGAATATGGTGATGCATCAACATTTTATTCAAAGTTTTAATTTTTTAAGGCATTAATGCATAACAAAAACTATAGAAATGTGGTATCACAGTCATCGTACTTACCCACAGAATAAACATAGACTGCCATTTTTACCATACAGTCACACAAAAACAAAACCCAGAGGAAAATGGCGCTACTGCATATTCGTTACAATTCCATCCCATTCAGCTTCCCATTATATCATACCATTAATGGTTGCATTAGGAAGTACAATGTGTTCCACAAAAAAATAAGGCTTCAAATGGCTTTTGGAAGGGAAAAAATTAAAATGCAAAAATAAAAACTGGCTGTGGCAGGAAGGGGTTAGGTTTTTTAGGCTTAAGTCAACCATATAATGAGATCACTTTGCTTATTTGTTCTATACAGCAAAGCTAACAAATCAGCTATAGAAAACAGAAGGTGTGAGCCAATTGTGTGCGCTCTAGTGGCAATGTGATAGCAGACATCTTGTTAGTGACATCAAAAATTCTAAAATAAAAACATCACTAACAATAAAAACTAGATATAGGCTGAGGCCCCACGTTGCGGAATTGCAGCATTTTTATTTCAGATTTTTTTGCATTTTTTTAAGGCAAAGCCAGAACTAGATTGAGAAGGTAGAAGTATAAGAACTTCCGATACATTTCCCATTCCTTTTGTAACCAATCTTGGCTCAAAAAAAGACAACAAAATCGGCAGTAAAAAAAGCTGCGTTTCCACAAGATGGGGCCTTAGCCTTAAACAAAATATAATTTTCCAATTCTATATTTCCATTGAACATAATGGGGGAATTTGGGGGAATTTTATGGTGTTAAAAAAAACACGGCAAAAGCTATATTAATGTTAAAATTTGTGACTTTTAACACTTATCACCACTTTTCAAGGACTGAGTAAAGGGGATACTACAGATCATTGAGGGAAGGGGGCTGACGGGGGAGGTGCAATTCAGTGAATCATTGCCAATCTGCCATCTGTCATGCTAAACTTTGGTCCAAGGATGGTGAAGTGCTTTCTGAAACCCCTGACCTGGGCACTGAGATAAGTTTCCAGTTGGTGTCAGCAATATTATCTTATATAATTGCATCTTATACAGTTCATGTTCTGATATACAGTATATATATATATATATATATATATATATATATATATATCCACTGTCACAGATTAAGATAAACATAACTTTATGAGTTCCTCTTCCACAGCTCATCACCTTCTTGTCTACTGTCTACTAAAAGGGGGGAGGTGGAAAAATATTACGTTTTATATTAATAAATGATCTAATAGTCATGTAATATGAAAACCATCTATATACCATATATGTAACTCCCAACAGAGTGTGATGTGATGTGTGATGTGGTTAAATCAAATGCTATGGTTGAAAGAGGTGGAGCCTCAGGAGTGAAATAATACTGTAATAACTGCTTGTCAAGGGTAGAACCCCCGACACAGCATCTTCATTGACCTGTGTGTTGGTGTCTCACGTTCCCTCGTTACTAACCATAATTAACACTCCACAGACAAAGCAATGATGTCCAAAGGTTTTGGAACTTCTCAAATTCTTCCGCGGCATACTGTATGAAATATCCATGCTGGCTGTTAAGGAATTGCTGGTTGAGCAATTTCCTAGTGCTTCTGCTAAAACCAGGTAGGAAGGGGGAGACAGAGACAGTGTGACCTAAACTCAACCCAGCCCCTGTCCCTACCTACTTGCTGGAATTGCCCTAAGCGACAGATGACAACAGGGCAGCAATCCCTTCCCTGAATAAGTGTCACACTGAACGCAGACAAGACAAAACACAGAAGAGGAGTCAGCAAGCCAAGGGCCAAAGCCAGAGAGACCAAGCAGTACCAAATCGAAATCCAAAAGAGTAGTCACAAGAAAAGGTCAGATGTCAGTAAGTACAATATAATAAGAGCAAGGACAGAGCTTAGCGAGGAGAAAGTCACAATATCCAGAAACCATTTGTGAGCAGATGATCTGTTTATAGGAAGTCCAGAATCTGCCCCAGACTTGATTGTTGGACAGGACGTCAATAACACAAGTAAGGGTTGGTTCACACTAGCGCTTGTATTCTGTCCGCAAGGAGTCCGCATGGAGAGCCCCCCGGACGGAATGCAATCGCAATTGCAAGCGATGTGCTTGCAAAGCACATGGAGCCCATAGACTATAATGGGCTCTGTGTGCTTGCCGCGCACTGCCCGCACGAATGAATTGTGCGGGCAGTGCGCGGCAAGCACACGGAGCCCATTATAGTCTATGGGCTCCGTGTGCTTAACTGCACAGCGCTTGTATTAGCGTTGGTATTCCGTTCGGGGGGGTCTCCATGCGGACTCCTTGCGGACGGAGGACGAACGCTAATGTGAACCGGGCATAAGGCTAGAGTTAACTATTTGAGGAGCGGAGGAAAACAAAGGTGCAGGGCATGGGTGTGGTAGAAAATCAATTACAGAGAAGAAATAATAGAGCAGTGTTCAGACAGAGCAACAAAAACCCTAAACAAGGAATCAAACTGAACATGCCTCCTGCAGCGCAGCGTGTGAGCGGAGGGTGGCGCAAAGACCCAAACAGGCAGAGGCATTACATTAGCTTTATATGGCAATGCATACATGTTCATTCTTCCTTGCAATAGTTGGCAGTCATAGTAGTAATCTTCATACCCTAGGTGACCAAGATTCTTCACTTACAGTCCTATGAAAAAGTTTGGGCACCCCTATTAATCTTAATCATTTTTTGTTCTAAATATTTTGGTGTTTGCAACAGCCATTTCAGTTTGATATATCTAATAACTGATGGACACAGTAATATTTCAGGATTGAAATGAGGTTTATTGTACTAACAGAAAATGTGCAATATGCATTAAACCAAAATTTGACTGGTGCAAAAGTATGGGCACCTCAACAGAAAAGTGACATTAATATTTAGTAGATCCTCCTTTTGCAAAGATAACAGCCTCTAGTCGCCTCCTGTAGCTTTTAATCAGTTCCTGGATCCTGGATGAAGGTATTTTGGACCATTCCTCTTTACAAAACAATTCAAGTTCAGTTAAGTTAGATGGTCGCCGACCATGGACAGCCCGCTTCAGATCATCCCACAGATGTTCAATGATATTCAGGTCTGGGGACTGGGATGGCCATTCCAGAACATTGTAATTGTTCCTCTGCATGAATGCCTGAGGATTTGGAGCAGTGTTTTGGATCATTGTCTTGCTGAAATCTCCATCCCTGGCGTAACTTCAACTTCGTCACTGATTCTTGAACATTATTCTCAAGAATCTGCTGATACTGAGTGGAATCCATGCGACCCTCAACTTTAACAAGATTCCCGATGCCGGCATTGGCCACACAGCCCCAAAGCATGATGGAACCTCCACCAAATTTTACAGTGGGTAGCAAGTGTTTTTCTTGTAATGCTGTTTTTTTTGGACGCCATGCATAACGCCTTTTTTTATAACCAAACAACTCAATCTTTGTTTCATCAGTCCACAGGAACTTCTTCCAAAATGAAGCTGGCTTGTCCAAATGTGCTTTTTCATACCTCAGGCAACTCTATTTGTGGCGTGCTTGCAGAAACGGCTTCTTTCTCATCACTCTCCCATACAGCTTCTCCTTGTGCAAAGTGCGCTGTATAGTTGACCGATGCACAGTGACACCATCTGCAGCAAGATGATGCTGCAGCTCTTTGGAGGTGGTCTGTGGATTGTCCTTGACTGTTCTCACCATTCTTCTTCTCTGCCTTTCTGATATTTTTCTTGGCCTGCCACTTCTGGGCTTAACAAGAACTGTCCCTGTGATCTTCCATTTCCTTACTATGTTCCTCACAGTGGAAACTGACAAGTTAAATCTCTGAGACAACTTTTTGTATCCTTCCCCTGAACAACTATGTTAGACAATCTTTGTTTTCAGATCATTTGAGAGTTGTTTTGAGTAGCCCATGATGCCACTCTTCAGAGGAGATTCAAATAGGAGAACAACTTGCAATTGGCCACCTTAAATACCTTTTCTCATGATTGGATACACCTGGCTATGAAATTCAAAGCTCAGTGAGGTTACAAAACCAATTTTGTGCTTCAGTAAGTCAGTAAAAAGTTAGGAGTATTCAAATCAATAAAATGATAAGGGTGCCCATACTTTTGCACCAGTCAAATTTTGGTTTAATGCATATTGCACATTTTCTGTTAGTACAATAAACCTCATTTCAATCCTGAAATATTACTGTGTCCATCAGTTATTAGATATATCAAACTGAAATGGCTGTTGCAAACACCAAAATATTTAGAACTAAAAATGATTAAGATTAATAGGGGTGCCCAAACTTTTTCATAGGACTGTATATTATATTGGATTCTCACATTCCCTGTGTCAGAGGGAGAGAAATTTACTAATCATAATTTATATCCCACAAACAAAGCGATGAAGTCTACAAGGTTTTGCAGCGACATACTGTATGCCATGTCCATGCTAGATTTACACAGCAGCGCAATCATGTTCCTTCTTCCTCGCAATAGTCCTAGTAGCAGTCTTCATACCTTAGATGACCAGAAGGATTCTTCACTTACATGATATTGGTATATTGCCAGTTTTGTTTCTCAATAACCGCATCCATGGACACATAATGTATCTTATTATATCTAGAAGTTATCAGATGTTTGCCATATTCTATTTCAAAATAATAGTTTTGGGAAAAGACAGCTCTATTTTACTACACAATCTCTTCCTTTGATAATAGGAAGCTGTCATTTATAGACTTTGTCAGAGAATGGGTTCCTGCAATCATTAAATCTCCAACCTAAATCCCACATCATGGGAGTTCTGATAAAAAAAATAAGCTTCAATCCCCGAGGGGCGACTGAACAAATACCATAATCTCACATGTGCTATATTAGTCCATATCTTTATTAGACTTGATACCTTAAGCGTTCGCCTAATAGATTAAATCCTAATTTATATGGGGTGGATTAGGATGTATTTAAATTGGTAATAGATGGATTTATCATATTCTGCATCATATGGGGGGTGCAGAGGTTCAGTCATGAAAGTGATGGGTGTCACATCCTGAATATTAAGATGATATTCTAAATTTATTGATAAATTTGTGTTGTTCCTATTAAATGCCATAGAGGTTGTACTATTGGATTCATACATTTGCATACATATTTTGGGGACCCTATTAAAAATTTAGTAGTAATGGGTAAAGAGATTATTGTCATGTTACAAAATGTGGAGTTTTTCTTACTTATTAATTCAGCGTCATGACCCCAACCCACTCCATTTGTGAGCCATACAGTAATAGTGCCCCCGCACTGTATAATGACCCCATGGTGCCGCTATATAGTATAATTCTCACTACACAATATAATGCCCCCTTAGTCTCCTCCGCATGGTATAATACACCATTAGGGCCTCACTGGAGTAAAATTCCCCCTTAGTGGCACCCACAAAGCATAACACACCCTTAGTGTCTTCAGACAGTATAATTCTCAGTTTGCCCCTCAACAGAGTATGATGTCACATTTTTGCCGCACACACTATAGTGCCCCTTACAATGTAATGTCCCTTTGTGACCCCATAGCATGATTTGTGCCCTTCCACACAGTTTATTGCCATTTTTGTGCCCATAAGTCAATTCCCCCATAGTTCCCCCTACAGGGCCTTCATAGAAGGTGATACAAGTGCTGATCCCTGCTAGGGTTACTGTAATATGTCAGTGTAATAGGGACAGTAGTAGAGGTAGGGGTCTGGACAATTGGCAGCCCACTCAGTTTTCAGACCATGGTGCGCCAGAGAAAGTATCCAATATACAATACACAAATTAGTCATAACATTAAAACCACTGACAAGTGAAGTGATAAAGTTATCTTTTTATAATAAAACCTGTTGGTATATATTAGGGAGCAACCATTTTTGAAGTTGTTGGATGGAAGCAGGAAAATAGGCAAGCATAAAGATTTGAACAACTTTGACAAGGACCAAATTTTAATAGCTACACAATTGGGTCAGATCTTGTAGGGTATTTCTGGCATGTAGTGTTAAATACCTGGTAAAGGAAATCCAAGGAACTGCAATTATTGAACCGGCAAAGTTATGGATCACCAAGACTGACTGATTTCAGTGGGGAGAGAAGACTAGCCAAGGTGGTCCAATCTACTGCAAGATCTACTGGAGTGCAAGTTTCTAAAAAGTTACAGTTGATTATGATAAAAAAAAAAAAAAAGATTGCAGAACATACAGTGTTTCGCAGCTTGCTGCACATCGAACTGCAAATTCGGAGAAATCAATCTGCACATCTTCACCCATTTCCACCAACAAAACCACCTATAATAGACAGAAGGACGCCAGAACAGGCCCAGAATAGAGCAATGGTGAAAGGTGGTTTGGGTCTTAATCACTTTTTATTTTACATTATGTGGACAACCAAGTGCCTGTGCTAATCTTTAGTAGAAATGGATGCAATATATGAAAAGCTGGTAGACGTAATGTAATGCAAAGGCAATGTTCTACTGGGAAACCTCAAGTCCTGACCTTCATGTGGATGTTACTTTGACACATATCACCTACCTATACATGGCTGCAGACCAAGTATACCCCTTCATTACACAACATTCACTAATAGTAGTGGCAACCGGTTGAGGATCAAGACAAAGGACACTTTTTGAAGTCTTCTTGCAAGAGCTGTTATGGTGGCACAAGGGAATCCCACTCAATATAAGGTAGGTGATTTTACTGATATATATATATATACTAGAGGGAGGACCCGGCTTCGCACGGGTATATTACATTTTATGTTTGTGTAGTGGCCCCATAAGAAATGTCCAATTTTGCACTGGTGTATTTTGTATGTGGTTTGTGTGTATGTCCATAAGCGTCATGTGATTATGTGTATCTCATTTTGGATATCAGTGAAAAACCTATGATCAGTTGTTATGGATACCTGGAGTAAAGCTGTATCTAATCCTTCCCCGTGTAGTACTGTGTTTAGACTCAAGTATCTAATCCTTGTTGGTGTGGTACTGTTTGCAGATGCACATATCTAATCCTCCGGCGTGTGGTACTGTGTGCAGATGTGTGTATCTAATCCTCCCCTGTGTGGCATTGTGTGAAGAGGCACGTATCTAATCCTCCGGTAAGTGAAACTGTGTGCAGACGTGCATATCTAATCTTACGGCATGTGGTACTATGTGCAGATGCGCGTATCTAATCTTCTGGCGTTGTGGTACCGTGTGCAGACAGGTGTATCTAATCCTCTGGCGTGAGGTACTTTGTGCAGATGCACATATCTAATCCTCCCCAGTGTGGTACTGTGTGCTGAGACGCGTATCTAATTATCTGGCATGTATCTAATCCTCCAAAGTGTGGAACTGTGTGTAGACACGCGTATCTAATCCTACAGCATGTGGTACTGTATGCAGACGCATGTATCTAATCCTATAGCGTGTACAACTGTGTGAAGACGTGCGTATCTCATCGTCTGGCATGTGAAACTATAAGCAGACGCGTGTATCTAATCCTACGGCATGTAGTACTGTGTGCAGACGTGCTTATCTAATCCTCTGGTGTGTGGTATTGTGTGAAAAGGGGCGTATCTAACCCTACGGCGTGAGTAACTGTGTGTAGACGCGTGTATCTAATCCTACGGCATGTGGTACTGTGTGCAGATGCGCATATCTATTCCTCTGGCGTGTGGTACTGAGTGCTGAGACGCGTATCTAATTCTCTGGCTTGTGGTACTGTGTGCAGACACACGTATCTAATCCTCACCTGTGTGGTATTGTGTTAAGAGGCACGTATCTAATCCTACGGCATGTGTTACCGTGTGCAGACGCGTATATCATATCCTCTGGCGTGGGGTACTGTGTGCAGACGCACGTATCTAATCCTCCCTGTGTGGTACTGTGTGCTGAGACGCGTATCTAATTCTCTGGCTTGTGGTACTGTGTGCAGAGGCATGTATCTAATCCTCCAAAGTGTGGTACTGTATTCAGGCACACGTATCTAATCCTCCCCTGTGTGGTATTGTTTGAAGAGGCGTGTATCTAATCCTATTGTGTGTGGAACTGTGTGTAGACACGCGTATCTAATCCTACGGCACGTGGTACTGTGTGCAGACGCGCGTATCTAATCCTCTGGCGTGTGGTACTGTGTGCAAATGTGTGTATCTAATCCTCTGGCATGTGGTACTGTGTGCAGATGTGCGTATCTAATCCTCTCCTGTGTGGTACTGTGTGCAGATGCACGTATCTAATCCTCTGGCATGTGGTACTATGTGCAGATGAGCGTATCTAATCCTCCCCCGTGTGGTACTGTGTGCTGAGACGCACATCTAATTCTCTGACTTGTGGTACTGTGTAGAGATGAGCGAACACTAAAATGTTCGAGGTTCGAAATTCGATTCGAACAGCCGCTCACTGTTCGAGTGTTCGAATGGGTTTCGAACCCCATTATAGTCTATGGGGAACATAAACTCGTTAAGGGGGAAACCCAAATTCGTGTCTGGAGGGTCACCAAGTCCACTATGACACCCCAGGAAATGATACCAACACCCTGGAATGACACTGGGACAGCAGGGGAAGCATGTCTGGGGGCATAAAAGTCACTTTATTTCATGGAAATCCCTGTCAGTTTGCGATTTTCACAAGCTAACTTTTCCCCATAGAAGTGCATTGGCCAGTGCTGATTGGCCAGAGTACGGAACTCGACCAATCAGCGCTGGCTCTGCTGGAGGAGGCGGAGTCTAAGATAGCTCCACACCAGTCTCCATTCAGGTCCGACCTTAGACTCCGCCTCCTCCGGCAGAGCCAGCGCTGATTGGCCGAAGGCTGGCCAATGCATTCCTATGCGAATGCAGACTTAGCAGTGCTGAGTCAGTTTTGCTCAACTACACATCTGATGCACACTCGGCACTGCTACATCAGATGTAGCAATCTGATGTAGCAGAGCCGAGGGTGCACTAGAACCCCTGTGCAAACTCAGTTCACGCTAATAGAATGCATTGGCCAGCGCTGATTGGCCAATGCATTCTATTAGCCCGATGAAGTAGAGCTGAATGTGTGTGCTAAGCACACACATTCAGCACTGCTTCATCAAGCCAATACAATGCATTAGCCAGTGCTGATTGGCCAGAGTACGGAATTCGGCCAATCAGCGCTGGCCAATGCATTCTATTAGCCCGATGAAGTAGAGCTGAATGTGTGTGCTGAGCACACACATTCAGCACTGCTTCATCAAGCCAATACAATGCATTAGCCAGTGCTGATTGGCCAGAGTACGGAATTCGGCCAATCAGCGCTGGCTCTGCTGGAGGAGGCGGAGTCTAAGGTCGGACCTGAATGGAGACTGGTGTGGAGCGATCTTAGACTCCGACTCCTCCAGCAGAGCCAGCGCTGATTGGCCGAATTCCGTACTCTGGCCAATCAGCACTGGCTAATGCATTGTATTGGCGTGATGAAGCAGTGCTGAATGTGTGTGCTTAGCACACACATTCAGCTCTACTTCATCGGGCTAATAGAATGCATTGGCCAATCAGCGCTGGCCAATGCATTCTATTAGCGTGAACTGAGTTTGCACAGGGGTTCTAGTGCACCCTCGGCTCTGCTACATCAGATTGCTACATCTGATGTAGCAGTGCCGAGTGTGCATCAGATGTGTAGTTGAGCAAAACTGACTCAGCACTGCTAAGTCTCTGCATTCGCATAGGAATGCATTGGCCAGCCTTCGGCCAATCAGCGCTGGCTCTGCCGGAGGAGGCGGAGTCTAAGGTCGGACCTGAATGGAGACTGGTGTGGAGCGATCTTAGACTCCGCCTCCTCCAGCAGAGCCAGCGCTGATTGGTCGAGTTCCGTACTCTGGCCAATCAGCGCTGGCCAATGCATTCTATTAGCCCGATGAAGTAGAGCTGAATGTGTGTGCTTAGCACACACATTCAGCTCTACTTCATCAGGCTAATAGAATACATTGGCCAATCAGCGCTGGCCAATGCATTCTATTAGCTTGATGAAGCAGAGTGTGCACAAGGGTTCAAGCGCACCCTCGGCTCTGATGTAGCAGAGCTGAGGGTGCACAAGGGTTCAAGTGCACCCTCGGCTCTCCTACATCAGAGCCGAGGGTGCGCTTGAACCCTTGTGCAGCCTCGGCTCTGCTACATCAGAGCCGAGGGTGCGCTTGAACCCTTGTGCACACTCTGCTTCATCAAGCTAATAGAATGCATTGGCCAGCACTGATTGGCCAGAGTACGGAATTCGGCCAATCAGCGCTGGCCAATGCATCCCTATGGGAAAAAGTTTATCTCACAAAAATCACAATTACACACCCGATAGAGCCCCAAAAAGTTATTTTTAATAACATTCCCCCCTAAATAAAGGTTATCCCTAGCTATCCCTGCCTGTACAGCTATCCCTGTCTCATAGTCACAAAGTTCACATTCTCATATGACCCGGATTTGAAATCCACTATTCGTCTAAAATGGAGGTCACCTGATTTCGGCAGCCAATGACTTT
Organism: Leptodactylus fuscus; assembly: GCF_031893055.1. Lineage (NCBI taxonomy): Eukaryota > Metazoa > Chordata > Amphibia > Anura > Leptodactylidae > Leptodactylus > Leptodactylus fuscus. The sequence goes on along the minus strand of NC_134271.1, from coordinate 118,655,319 downwards.
TTCCAATTTTTTTCAATGCCCCCAGTGTCGTAGTTCCTGTCCCACCTCCCCTGCGCTGTTATTGGTGCAAAAAAGGCGCCAGGGAAGGTGGGAGGGGAATCGAATTTTGGCGCACTTTACCACGTGGTGTTCGATTCGATTCGAACATGGCGAACACCCTGATATCCGATCGAACATGTGTTCGATAGAACACTGTTCGCTCATCTCTAGTACTGTGTGCAGAGGCATGTATCTAATCCTCCAAAGTGTGGCACTGTGTGAAGAGGCGCATATCTAATCCTACGGCGTGGGGAACTGTGTGTAGACACACATATCTAATCCTGCGGCATGTGGTACTGTGTGCAGATGTGCATATCTTATGCTCTGGTGTGTGGAACTGTGTGTAGACACGTGTATCTAATCCTATGGCGTGTACAACTGTCTGCAGATGCGCGTATCTAATCCTCTGGAGTGTGGAACTGTGTGTAGACGCACGTATCTAATCCGACGACTTGTGGTACTGTGTGCAGACGTGCAAATCTTATGCTCTGGTGCGTGGAACTGTGTGCAGATGCGTGTATCCAATCCTTTGGCATGTGGTACTGTGTGCAGACGCATGTATCCAATCCCCCGGGGTGTGGTACTTTGTGCAGACGCGTGTATCTAGTCCTTCGGCATGTGGAACTGTGTGCAGACGCACGTATCAAATCCTTCAGTGTGTGGAACTGTGTGCAGAAGCGCGTATGTAATCCTCCGGTTTGTGGGACTGTGTGCAGACGCATGTATCCAATCCTCCGGGGTGTGGTACTTTGTGCAGACGCGTGTATCTAATCCTTCGGCATGTGGAACTGTGTGCAGACGCACGTGTCAAATCCTTCAGTGTGTGGAACTGTGTGCAGAAGTGCGTATTTAATCCTCTGGTTTGTGGGACTGTGTGCAGACGCGTGTATCTAATCTTCTGGAGTGTGATACTGTTTTCTGATCTGTGTATCTAATCCTCTGATGCGCGTATCTCAGTTTGGATATCAGTGTTGTATTGTGCATGTGGAGTGACCGTGTGTATTGCAGTTGGAATATGAGTGAAAGACTTGCAGGTTTGTATTGGCTAAGGGGGGGCACTGTGTTTGGAATGCTGTATCTCAGCAACGGTACGTCCAAGTGAGTTGGAGTCTCGTCTTAAACCTTCCCGGATACCTGAAGTATCTCTGTACCAAATTTGGTGAAGATCGGTCCAGCCGTTTGGTTCGCATTAGAGCACAGACAGACAGACAGACAGACAGACAGAAATTCATTTTTATAATATAGGGAGATATATATATATATATATATATATATATATATATATATATATACCTGACAATTAGCCTTAGCATGTGTCATGTCACCACTGTAGATGATACAAGGACAGATGAAAGGAGGATCTTTAATCGCCTGTTGTAAATTGGTAACTATAATGAATGTAAGAACCATATGAATCCTACTGATTAGAATGGAAACCTCATCTTTCATTATCACTCCTGACGCTCTATCTTCTTTCTTCTCTTCGGGCTGTATATATGGGTTGTCAGCGAGTCCCTAGCAGTGCCCACCCTCGTGTCACAAAGCCCTAAGGTGCTCTCATATCTCCGAGCAATGTTCACACTCGTTTGCCTTATTTCTCGGTGATGCACACCTATTGTATATCCCTGTTTAATGGGCCAGCCAAAAAGAAGCTGTCATGTTTTTTCAGCAATTCTGTCTCTTTTGCTGATCTGTGCCAAGGTGGGGGAGATAACAATTCACTTATTTGTATATTCACAGAAGACTGTTGTTGAATCCCTGCTATCATCCCTGCCATCGCTATCCTGACAATATTAATGATCCACTATAAAGGGTCCTCGGAGCTGTGATGTGTGACAAACACACTAGTTTCAATGGGAGAGCTAGACAGTTAGGGACACTGCAGTGGCATATTCTATCTTCTAAGCCTCTATACATATTGAGAAGGGATCTCTGTGGTTTGACTAGGTAGAAGACAGAGGCTATTTTTGTTATACACTTTTTTGAAAGAAGAAAAAAAATTATAAAGAAGTCGGATGCCGGCAGGCGGCAGAAGTATTATGGATAATGGAAGACTTTTGCCTCGGGGCACGGGGCCTGCTTTGCCTATTCCAGCATAACTAGAATATTTATAATTCAAATACTTATCTTTAATAATTAAAATAGCGAAGAATATTACAGACAAAAGATGGAGGATTTTGTGTACACACTTTTAAGCATTGTGCATCCAAAGCCCTCCAGCTGCGCTTCCTCCAAATACGTTTAAAGACGGAGTCGGCGTAAACAAGCGTTGTGGAAATATCTAAAAAAAATTCTAAATTGGTAATATTAAGGGTTTTCCTTGTTTACGGCCTCAGATCTCCCATTCTGCCCGTGCATTAATGAGGGGAATGATACATGAGTTATTAGAATAATCCTTATCCGCTATGGTTGTCATTATTTGTTGACGTGCTAAGGAACAATTATGCAAAGTTGCACAAACTTTGCACTGCTTCTCGGTACACATGAAGCCGATACATCCCAATTCCCTAACTATGTGTGATCTTATGTCTAGGCAGACACAAAGACACAAAAGGAGTTGGTTTCCTCTCTTGATGGAAAGCCTGCTTGAAAAGACGCAGGCCTCAAAACATGCCCCGCTCTCCACGCTGACTAGGTGACGCTGTCAATTAGGGAGCTGATGACAGTCAATGAGGGCAGAAATGACAGTATTTACAATTTACAAAGAGAATTTAATTTAGTTAGAGGCTAAATAACCCCAAGTGCACTACATTCATGAGGCTGAATGCGAGTCCTCTTAGAAACAGACAGGGCTGTCTTTGTTTACAGGCTGGTTTCACGTGTTCCTGCGGTTGTCTTATTTGTTTGCCTTCCTTTATTTAACTACTCCTTGAACTGCTGGCGGATTTGTTAAGTCACTTGCAGCAAAGATAACAAAAATCAACAGCTATAGAATGGACCGGGAAATATGACAGCATAGGTTACATATACTAAACAATATTAGGTGTCAATTCAGGGGGGTATAATACTATTTGAATCTAACATATCAAGGTTACATTTCCTGAAGCGGCACAAGGATACTTCTATCTCTCAAAGTCAAAATTGCAGGAGGGTGTTCGATGTTACCCTGGCAAGATGAACATGACTGCAGCAGGTGCTTAGAAACAAGTAGGTGAATTGAGAGGGAGCGGAATTGTCTACCAGGTTCTTTGCCCCGTCTGCTGAAATTGGTAGTCACTAGAGATGAGCGAACAGTAAAATGTTCGAGGTTCGATATTCGTTTCGAGTAGCCCCTCAATATTCGACTACTCGAATCGAATATCGAATCCTATTATAGTCTATGGGGGGAAAATGCTCGTTTCAGGGGTAGGCAACGTTCGATCAAATTATACTTACCAAGTCCACGAGTGAGGGTCGGGCTGGATCCTCCGAGAAGTCTTCTCCGTGCAGCGTCCCCATGGCATCTTCCGGCTCTGAATTCACTCTGCCAGGCATCGGGCCTGGGCAGAGCCGACTGCGCATTCCCGCACTACAAGCGGACATGCGCAGTCGGCTCTGCCCAGGCCTGATGCCTGGCAGAGTGAATTCAGAGCCGGAAGACACCGCAGGGAAGCTGCACGGAGAAGACTTCTAAAGATAGGAGAAGAACCAGCGTTGATTGGCCGACTGTATAGCATTCGGCCAATCAATGATGGTTCTGCATCGAACTTTTACATTCGAATAGCGAGTGGTACTCGATCGAGTACAAGTATTTTGAATACCGTAATATTCGATCGAATACCTACTCAATCGAATACTACTCGCTCATCTCTAGTAGTCACTGGTTTGCTCCTTTAAAGGGAAGCTACCACCTTTCCCTGGCATAGTAAAGTGACTTCAAAACATTATACGGCACAGCACCGCTCTTGCACCTCTAAAGCATGCACCACCCCATGCTCTGATATCAGGCATCCCCTCACTGCACAGAACATTGCAGGTATGAGAGAGGAGGGGTCCGGGAACAAAATGCACACCAATATTTGCATGTGACATAAAAGTTATTTTTCTCAACATCTTCTACATGTATGGAGATAACAAAGGTATGTTAGGGATTAGTGTAACGTGTAGGAGGAGGGCCAAGAATTGGGGTCAAACATCAATTGATCGTACAGATTGCAAGGGAAGACAGGTAAGAATATGTATTGGGGTAGGGGCAAGGCATATGGGACACTCTAGGGATAGCACGAGCAGGGGCATAACTTGAGCCCATAAGCACTGACATCAGTATTGAGATTGCAGCTTCCATCTGACCCATAAGCCAAGGAGACCCACAGATTACCCTAACCACACTAAGGAGGATTAAACTCCTTAGCACCCGTAACCATCACTATCAAGAATTCACTGTAAGGATGAGGTAGTGGCCCCCAAATAAAAGATTGCGCCTAGGCCCACAAGACTTTAGTTACGCCACTGAGTTCTAGGGTATCTTCAGAAATAAAGGGTATCTTGATGTCCTGCTTGTGTTCCTTTAAGTGTGCCATGTGTATGTTAATATTGAATGTATATGTTTATTACTTGTATATACGTGTGTGTGATATGGTGCTGTACATATGAAAAAGAGTTTATATACATAATATAAAAACAAGCACAATAAAAAAAAAAATTAAAAGACTAAGCTGGTGCAGTGGGAAAGAGGACCCTGCTCACAAGGGGTTACTATCTACATGGAAAGGAGACAGTGGATAGGGGTAGAAGCTGTTCAGGTGATATTGTGGAGGCAGTGGCAGGATTATTGTAGGTTGTAGACTTTCCTGAGGAGGTTGTTTTTCAAGTTAAAGGTTTCGATTCTGGGTGATAATAGGTAGAGCGGTATTTTGCATGGATGAGGTATAGCAGTACTATGTTACAATACATCTTATCGAATGGCAAATTAGTAATTACAGCTAAATTATAACTCCAATTATAAAACCGCTTTTCATAAGTGAATATTAGAAACTTTGTAATGTCTCCTTAATACAGAAATATGTTTTCTTCTCCATTATTAGGCTGCCTTCGCTCCAGGTGAAGAACTACTACAGATTGGATCTTACCTCTACTTCTTCCTCTGCTTTCAAATGGATTGTAGCAAAGGCAAGCTGGTTATCTTAACAAAATGGAGACCATATGGTAAATGTGAGGAGCTAGACCCTGCATAATAGATATGCGACCACTAGAAGGATGATTTGTTTGCCATGTGGAAACTGAATTTTTAAACACTTATATTAACAACATTAAGTTGTATATTTAAAAAAATGCACATATATATTTGAATATATTATTTTTTGGTTGTTTTATTTTTATTTTTGTACTAACTTTTTTGTTAGAAGGGCACTTAAAATTTCTCAACAGAGATTTCACGTATAATAAGGTTATCATTTAAAGAGGACCTTTCATCACCTCCACCAATTCAAGTTCTTAGCATCTATTAATAGACGCTGTTCCACTGATTCCAGTGTAATTGGAATTTTCTCTCTAGCCTCTACCCTTCCAGATCAACAAGCGCAGGTAGTTTTGGTGCCTAATGTGCTATGTAAGATCTATAATGTCAGGAGGGCAGTGTCAGGCAGGGGGTGTGATTCAGAGCTCCAATCAGAGGCAGCCAGTGTCAGGGCTCAGAATCACACCCTTTGTCTGTTCCTGCCTGACACTGCCCTTCTGACATTACAGAGCTTACATAGCAGATCAGACACCAAAACTACCTGCGCTTGCTCATCTCGAATGGTAGAGGCTAGAGAGAAAATTCCAACTGCACTGGAATCAGTGGAGTGGCAGGAACACTGCCCTCTTGACAGTACAGAGACTAAATAGCATCAGGCACCAAAACTAACAGCATTGATTAATTGGGAATGGTGGGGGCTAGAGAAATAAAGCTATTGGCTAGAGGTTTTCCATATAGGACTCCCACCTACTAAGTCAGAATTTTCAAATATTTACAAAAATGTGATTTTTCAAACAGGACTCCCCTTCGATCATGTATAGGTAAATGGTTCCCTTTCCTATATTCTATGATTATAACCTTATAAACAATTACGATGAATTAATTCAAATCCTTCCTTTGGTTAGAGAAAATCAGATTGTCACAATGTGAATTAGCATTAGCGTCTGCTAAAAATTATCTGTTGTAGACAAGGTGACAAAATCAGGGGCACCGGAGAGTCATGTATCTGAATTTATAGGTAGAAGGGTAACCTGAACTGATAACAGACTCACAAGTGTGAATATGTAGCCCTGCTTATTAGAAAATGGATTAACAAGGAATTAACCATTACAATGAGATGGATCTTCTTACGCTCATTGCCCAGCCCTTACATTGGCAGTTAAACAATGAATCTATTAAAAATGTATCCATATGGTATTTGTATATAACATGGTATATATTGTATATAACACAATATACATAGGTGCTCTTATTTATAGCTAGTATTGTATACATGTTTGCTAAAATCCCAAGAGAACAAGATTGTTAGACTTCATCCTGTGGTCAAGAGAGCAGTATCACCCTGGAGGACCTAAAGAATAAACAACACTCAAACAGTTCCTGTTTTCACCATGTCGCCGCTCTTCAATCTAAACAAAAGCAAGCCCAAAATGGAGCAGCTGTTTGGAGGTCCTGGTGAGGACAGACAATGGAAGTCTGTGGTCTATATATTATGGCCAATAGACTTTGCGAAATTAAGGTCATGTTGAGGCAAAAAAGGGTACCAAGATTTACCATTACAAATGCTATTTCCAGCCAGGATCCTGGTCCTGAAGAAGTGTTTTGCTAAAGATCTACCATGTTTCTTAGAGGTAGAGGTTTAGGGTGTTTGTGTTTGAGAGCATTGATGATCAGTTTCTTTAGTCCAAAACAAGGGTAGAGTTTATTTTCACTCAAAAAGTAATGCAGCAACAAAAGGAAACAATACAAAAATAACTACCTGCCCAGCTAGGCTCTAACTAAACATAGAATAGGTTACCTCACCTAGGATAACAGAAATCAAAAGCCAGTTGCATCACTCAGGACACAGCTCCAAAAATATGACCTCTTTATTTGGCTCTCCAGCCATGCTCTACCAAAGTCTGCTGCTGGAGCTGACTTCTTAAGCCTCCTTGACGAGGAGACTCTCAACAGCTGAGTCACTGCCGGAACATTCCCAAAGTGTGTACTGGAGGGGGGTGGAATGACAGGTCCCACTACCAACCTACCTGCCATTTCTTAAAATCCAACTCAGTAACTGGAACTTTGAAATAACCCTCAGAAGACAATAGTTATCTGCTAAGAAACATTCTTTCTGGAGTTTTCTCATCTCGCCCACCTTAGTAGTCTTGGTTAGATGTACACCTCCTCTATTACCTGACCAGCCATCGGCTTACAATATATAAGTCTTTATTTTGTCAGCTCATATCGTATTGTATTATTATATCACACACTATCTAGAGATCTTTTTGTTGCGTTTACTTTGAGTTCAGAACATGGGGTGATTTTGATATATCTATCCAATATTGGCCCATATAGGGTTCACAATCTACATTCCCTATCAGTATGTCTTTGGAGTGTTTAAGAAAATCGGAGTACCCAGAGGAAACTTGGGGAGAACATACAAACTCCTTGCCCTTGACTGTATTCGAACCAAAGACTCCAGCGCTGCAAGTCTATCTCGCTATATATATATTTATAAAGATTTTAGATTGACATGAAATAAAATGATTTTTATTTTTGTATTTTTTTTTTTAATATGTACTAGAGCACATACGTAACCAATGCTATGATGTCCACCAAAGAAGTGAATGGAGCAATGATCATGCTTGTGCATTATAGCTCCATTCGCACAGGTACTTGGAAAACCCCATTCTCATGATTATGTGATGTCATTTAGACTTCATGTACATAACAGATAGTTAAATTATATTTTGTTAAAAAAGGGGATATAATCCACCTCTAGCTAAATGAATTGCTGCTATTTTACAATATTGATGGGAGGGGGCAACACTTCCCCAATAGTTAGTTATCTACATCCTAACACCTACCATAGAGATAGTGGTGAGAAGATGACATTTTTGAGAAGGTCAGTTAATGATCAGATCCATGGACTAAAATGAGCATGCCCTTTATACATACCAATTACTCATACAGTCTGTATAGCCTGACATTTCTCCTTGGTTGGTTTGTAGCCATAATTGCTATGTAGAAGCCCAGCCATAGTCATTACAATGCATTCTGTCCACTAGATCATGGTGTTGTAAATTGGTCACCAGAAAAACTCTCCTAATGTCCAGTATACACTTAGATGTAATAAGCCATTTGTACTAGAATAGTATTTATATTGTATATTGGCCACTACCATTACCGGTGTCTAGACAGCACCAGTCTGTGGAATATGATCCATTTTATATATGTTATTACAATGTATTTAGTATTGTATATGTATTTTAGTTCTTTGAATTGGTGACGTTAGAGGGAGTCTATCTCTCTCTCTAAACGCCCCAATGCACAAAACTGCTTATTAGCTCATGGATGAAAAATTGTTTTTTTTTTTGGCTGTATGAATGCACTTTGACCCAAAAAAGGTATGTTTACTATGTCAACAGCCCCTACGATGAGCGATATCTAAGCCTAAGTCTACATTCATACAACTGCTATTTTGTGTTTGTGGGGCACCTATTGTCACGGATCCCTCATTGATTTAATTATTGATGGATCAGTGAAAAGAGTAAAAATATCATTGAATTCCATTGATTTTAATGCAGCCGCGCGATGTACAATAAAAAACTGTCCATTATATGGCCGATTATCACTGTTGTGTCAATATAGACTTACACTTCTGTCCGGAAATGTTACTCCGCTTTCTACACCAGCCATTTACTGCAGTGAGATTATGACAATCTTTGCAACATTTTATAAGTCGCATTTAATACATCAGGAGTACAGATAGCTATAGCTATAATATAGCCATGGTCATAGCTGTTGGACTGGGGTGCCTTGGCTTACTCTGGCGGGCCTTGTTCCCGAATTCTTAAAATGTCACCAACATAAATTAATTTATTTTTTTAGGGGGTAACATGGTGGCTCAGTGGTTAGCACTGCAGCCGTGGAGTGCTGGAGTCCTGGATTCAAATCCCACCAGGAGCAACATCTGCAAGGAGTTTGTATGTTTTCCCCATGTTTACGTGGATTTCCTCCCATTCTACGAAGACATACTGATAGGGGAAAATGTACATTGTGGGCCCTATATGGGGTATAATAGTCTTTGGGGTCTCATCTTCCCCTTAGTTGGTGGCAAGTGGACACATATTGGGATGACTGATTATTGAAGCCCCTATAGTGTGATTACGAAGATGGGGCCCAGGGAAGGTGGATACTGGTTGGCCTGACTCTACACCTAGTTGCCATCTCAAGTGCCCAGTGTTTCTACAGTATATAAAAATAAATTCTGCAGTTTCTTAAGTAATGTATACAGTGCCATGCCAGGGTGATCTGGGGGCCCAACTGACTCTGTGGCCCACCAGTGTTTACACCTGTTCACCTGTGGACCAGTCCGAGTCTGCATGCATTTTCCATTAGTGTTGGTGGTTGCTAATTTATCTTAAGAACAAAAGGATCAGACACTAAAAGTCAACATCACCATGCACATAAGGTAGTTGTCCAGCTCTGCCAAAATCAAAAAGTTCAGATACCTTTGTTATTATAAATTCAGAACGTGATCAGTTCTGATAGTGTCTACATCTATGTCTACTATTAGATCACATGCACATTATACCACCATATATCCCTAAATGTATGGAGCCATAACATGGCATCTATAGAAGGGCTTATCTGCAAAATACTGTTTTCACATGATCTTTTATGACATAGCTGATGAAGTCAAGTTAAGGTTTGTTGAAACTGTTCATGTAAAGTTACAGTTTGCTGGACTGGTAGCTGAAAAGTGCACGCAAAATTCTTATCTATGAAACTAAAATTAAAAACTGAATACATCTATAATACAGGACAATATACTAGGTCTTCCTCTTAAACCGTTCACGTTCTGATTGATTCAACCAACTGTCCAGGGTTTTTCTGCTGCTCAGTCTAGTATAAGTACAGTCTGACAAAGAGCCGCTCTTCTGGTCCATTTACTGCGTGACGCCTCTAATGGAATACGAGTACATAGAGAACCTGAGATGATGGTAAACAAGGTCAGGTGCTGGAGCCCATTGGCAAACAAACTTTGCCGCCCTGTTCCCCCAGCTATCCAGTAACTACATATTTCTGCATGGAACATTTAGAAGCTTGTTTCGTTGAGTTAGAAAATGGAATATACAGTATATTTCCACTATTTTACAAAATCCTTCTAACTGAACCCGATACCATTTTAACTCTAACTCCTTCACAGAACCAAAGTCAGAAGAAGACCCAGCAGAATGGAGAGGTAAAAGTCCTTCTTTTATATTTCCTATTTCTTCTGAATACTGATAGGGAATATAGATTGTGAGACCTATATGGAACAGTGATTGACAACATCTGTAAAAGTGCTGCGGAATATGCGTGCGATGCCACCCTTGTAGACATTTTCTCAAAAAGACAACTTCTCTAAGTGTAAGGCCCCACGTAGTGAGACACAGCAAAAAAAATGTTGCGAAAAAAACTGGAGCAGAGATGCTCCACATTTTTTATAGCAGTGTTTTTCACTGAATTTTCAGATTCTTCCTCTGTGGACTTTCTGCCCCTATTATACCTATATGGAAAATGCCAATCAACGCTAGTCCTGCCGGAGGCTTGTCTGTGAGGAGTCTAAGATCGGACCACAATGGAGACTGCTGAACCAGCGTTGATTGGCCGAATGCTATACACTGGCCAATCAACGCTGGTCAATTCATTCCTATGAGAAAAAGTAAGCTCGCTCGTAACAGCAAGCTGCCAGCTCTCCTGACTAGCAAGGTCGAGCCTGCTGCAGAACCAGTGTTGATTTGCCAAATTCTATACACTGTATAGCATTCGGCCAATCAACGCTGGCTCTGAATCGAATATTTACTGTGAATACCGTAGTATTTGATCGAATACCTACTCAATGGAATACTACTCGCTCATCTCTAGTATTGATATCTACATGGAAGGAAGAGTCTGGAACCCAAGAGTAACATCAGTGGTCATCTCATGTCTCTAAGTAAACACTGTAGCTATTCCGAAGATATTTAGGATGAAGATGTATGAACAGATGTGGAATTAATCTTTACACATCCCACTATAGCTGCCATACAAATGTCATTTGGACAATTTGTCTTTTGTTAAAATAATCTTTTATTTTTTGACAAAGTGATGAAAGAGTAAAGAGGACATCAATACAGTCATCAAAAACTACAATGCAAAGTCTATGATATTGTGCAAAGACAACAATATAACTCTAGGGTTTAGAGTATTTTGAATACTTGCCAACTGTCTGGCAACATGCCAACTTTTGGAAGAGATTTTGCCAGATTTGGGTAAGTCTTTGGCCAAAATGAACTTACAAAACACTGCAAGAGTGGGCTTTCCTGCACAGTTTGGGATGGGCTCAGTAAGGCAGGGTGCTATAGTACTAGTAACAATTTTGGTAAGTTTGCTTTTACCCTTTTTCAGTATTACAGGAAGAATAAGTTCCTCTAGCCTTAAGATAGGAGTGAGCAAAGATTTTAGAGGATTTACATGAGTATTTATCCATGGAAGTATCCATGAATATTTATCCAATGGAAAAACTTCTGAAATACCAAACCAAACAGTTGCAACTTTTTCTCAAGCCCCCACCATTCCTCAGCAATCAGTGCAGTTAGCTTCAGCCCCCAATATGCTAACTAGGCTCCCTTCGGTCAGGTGGGCAATCCCTGTGTGCTCCAACCCAGGACCACCCACCTGACACTAGAGAACCTCAAACATTAGGTGCTGAAACTAACAGCACCAACTGCATTAGAGTCAGAGAAGCATCTATGTAAAGAGGACCTTTCATGGTTTGGGCACAGGCAGTTCTATATACTGCTGGAAAGCCAACAGTGCGCTGAATTCAGCGCACTGTCTGCTTTCCCGATCTGTGCCCCGGGTAAAGCGCTATCGGTCCCGGTACCGTAGCGCTTTACAGTCAGAAGGGCGTTTCTGACAGTTAGCCAGGGACGCCCTTCTGCCCAGCAGCGCCTATCGCGCTGTACAGTGCTCGTCCATAGACGAGTATTATCAGGAGGGGGAGTTCCTCCCCGCTCACACTGTACAGCGCGATAGGTGCTGCCGGGCAGAAGGGCGTCCCTGGCTAACTGTCAGAAACGCCCTTCTGACTGTAAAGCGCTACGGTACCAGGACCGATAGCGCTTTACCCGGGGCACAGATCGGGAAAGCCAACAGTGCGCTGAATTCCCCTTCCCCTCCAGTATTAGTCTATGGATGAGTACTGTCAGGGAGGTGTTCCTGATAGCCCAGCTAGACTGTCAGGAACGCCCTTCTGACAGTGGCCAGAGATCAGTAACGAAGTTCCGTAAAGAAGTTATAGGGCATTCTCCAGTTTTTTCAGCCCAAGATTTGACAGGTTGACATAACATTTACTTTTGGGAAACATGGCGGCATGTTTATAAATTCGCTGCAGCGCCACCACAGGCAAAGTTAAGCATTACACATTTCCTATTAAATCAATTGGATTTTCCACAGAGAGTTGTCCTAGGTAAGCATTATTTTCTATGATTAATAGATGATGGTCTCCCCTTTATTAGTATTAATATAGTATAGGAAAATAAGTGCTGTACACCACACAACCCTTAACATGAAACATCTGCAATAATGATGGGCATCTGGACGAGAGCTAGATATTATTACCCAAGCTCCATACTAGTGAAATGAATAAAATCGGTGTCTAGAGTGAAATAACAAAAGGGGATATAAGGTATCGAGTATATTAACAAATCATAAATCCCCTAAAACAGATCTGCATCCTTCAACTCCTGCCGCACGCAACTGGATGAAAAGCATATTTGAAATTGGTTTCTTAGGAAGAATTTGCAGGGATATTGGCCCCCTCCTTCACGTCACTATTTGGTTGTGTGGGAAGCTCATTATTCAGGTGATGACAGGACTCAGAGAATCATTTCCACAGTAAGCAAAGCAAATGCAGCATCCTGGACATTCCCTGTATGTGCGAGAGCAGAGCGCACTAGTTTCCTGTTAGTACATTCAGCAAACACACTCCCCCTCCTCCACAAGTTCTTTGCTTTCCTGCAGCCAAATATACTTACAAGTAATGAACTACTAAGAAGAATCTGCCTGATCACTATCAGTATTGGTTCAGTTATTACTTCTTTAAAGGGGGTCTATACTTCATTACGAATAGTTATAGACCCCCTGCGGTTCTTGCACATTTGTTCGACCTTATATTATCAAATACATTTGAATATTAGATAAAAATGACCTGAGTAAATACAAGAAAGCAGGATTAAATAATGCAAAAAGCTATGAAAACTAACCTGGACCTATGTGAAAAAATAATTGACATTTCCCCCCCCCCCATGACCCCCATGACCCCCATGAATTAACTGTGATTAAAGAGCTTGTCTGGGCAAAAATTAAAAATCCATATACAGTACACATGTAATATGTAATATTGCTCTAAATTATTTGGATTATGTTTCTTGCGTCTTTCTACTGCTTTCCCCTTGCACACAGGCGCTATTTCATCACTTCCGCTTTCAGCATGTCCATTCACAAAGTCCACTTCCGAGTCCGTCAATGGACAGACGCGTCTTGACTCTTCATTAGAATACGGGTGTACCATAGAGGCTTTGCAAACAGCACCAGAAGATTGGCCCATCCAACTTCCTTGCCAGGCAACACTGACATCCACTACCATGCCAGACAGGACAAGATTGGAACTTCTCCACTTTTTCCTTGCACATTTGCTAATCCGGGAGATACTGGCCTCTTACAGATGCCAGGACGCAGGGCAGTATGGGAAATGTAATACTGAACTGGTGCTGTAAGTAATGCATATAAATAGATGAGACCATGCAAAAACATGGGAAACGTATAAATATGTATATGGAAAACATTATGAGTGCATGCATGTGACAAATAGCCACCACCAAAACAAAACTGTAGGGCCCAGATATCCCCTTTATCCACATTTTTTTGGAATTCTGAGTTCAACTCCACTAACCACGCTCAGGCCCGATTACTGCCAGATCTGTAGAATCGCTTAAATAGAACCTGTCTGATAACATGAAGTAAGCTAAAATGTATTGATTATGTACCAATCTGAAGAAATTCAAGAATAGATGAGCAACAAAGTCATTGACATCTATTAGTCTGGAAAAGGTTACAAAGCTATTTCTAAGGTTTTGGGACTCTAGAACACCACAGTGAGAGGTATTATCCACAAATGGAGAAAACATGAAACTTCCCAGGAGTGGCTGGCCTACCACGATTACTCCTGAGTCATGTAAGAGATCACAAAAGAATCCAGAATATGGAGCAACATGGTGGCTCAGTGGTTAGCCTTGTAGCGCTGGAGTCCTGGGTTCCAATCCCGCCAGGAACAACATCTGCAAGGAGTTTGTATGTTCTCCCTGTGTTTGCATGGATTTCCTCCCATTCTACAAAGACATACTGATAGGGAAAAAATGTACATTGTAATCCCTATATGGGGCTCACAATCTACATATAAAAAAGAAAGAAAAAAAAAACAGAACAACATGTAAAGCACTACAGGCCTCACCTCAGTTAAGGTCAGTGTTCATGAGATTGGGCAAAATGGTATCCATGGGAGTGTTCCAAGGCAAAAACCTCTTTTGACCAAAATGAACACAAAGGTCAGTCTCACATTTACCAAAACATTGTGACAATCTCAAGACTTTTGGAACTTTTTGGAAGGTGTGCATGCCATTAAATCTAGACGAAAAGAAAAAGAACATCCTACCAACAGTCAAACATGGTGGTGATAGTGTCATGGTCTGGGTCTACTTTGCTGCTTCAGGACCTGGAAGACCAGCTGTAGTAGATGGGACCATGAATTCTATTCTCTACTAGAACATCCTTAAAGGGGTTGTCCCGTCACAAGGATCCTATCTATAATGCTTGTTAATGTGGATGTAAGACTTTTCCTAAATACAATGCTTCAGCAGAACTCCTTTGTTTGTGCACTATATCACTTTATTCATTTTTTTGTGTCCACAGCCCTGACCTAGCTGCTCCTGAGTCAAGTGATGTTTCAGCCTGCTCTCAGGGGGGAGGGAGGAGGGGCTAAGTGCACGGGAGCGAGCCTGGAGGGGGGGGGGGGGTAGTTTACCCTTTGGGGGAAGGGGCCGCCAATACACTGTTAGACGCCAGCACAGGTGAAGCCAGCAACATCTCTATGCTTCTGCCCGGCATGAAGCAAGCAGCGGCAGAGGCGATGCTGTTATTCCAGGCGGGGGGCGGAGGAGCGGAATAACAGCATCGCTTCTGCTTGCTTCATGCAGGGCAGAAGCATAGCGATGTTGCTGGCTTCACCTGTGCCGGTGTCTAACACTCCCCGGCATCCGCTGTAATAGAGGCTGTAATAGAGGCAGATGCTGGGGACTACGCCGGCACAGCTGAAGTCAGCAACATCGCTATGCTTCTGCCCTGCATGAAGCAAGCAGAAGCGATGCTGTTATTCCGCTCCGGGGTCACATATGCAAAGCCAAGCGGCGAGATACCGCCGGCCCTGCGTGCACGCTCATACACCAGTCTAGCCTTCACAATGCAGACCCGGCACCCTGTCGGGTCTGTATTTGCATTGTGAAGGCTAGACGGTCTATGAGCGCGCACGCAGGGCCGGCGGCATCTCGCCGCTTGGCTTTGCATATGTGACTCCGCCCACCAATGACGAGACAAAGCCGGAAGACAGAAGATTTTAGAGGAACGAAGACTGGTAAGTATGCGACGTGGGAGTACCCCTTTAAGGAGAATGCCAGTTTGTGACCTTAAGCTGAAGTGTACTTGGCTTTTTCAGCAGGACAATGATCTGAAGCACACCAGCAAATCCACCTCTGAATGGCTGACAAAAGATAAAACGAAGGTTATGGAGAGGACTAGTCAATATCTGAACCTACATCCAATCGAGATGTCGGGTATGACCTTATACAGGCCGCTCATGCTTAAAAACCCTCCAATGTGGGTAAATTATAACAATTCTACAAGGCAATGTGAAAGACTCATTGGCAGTTATGACAAATGCTTGATCTTGACACATCCAGTTATTAGGTTTAGGGGGCAATTTCTTTTACACACCCCCACCGATCAGCAGGTTATCTTCTATCCCGTGGATAGGGGGGTGATTTTTCATTTTCAGTGGTCGGACAGCCATTTTAATTACCAAATAATGACAAGTTCTCCAACTTTTTCTTCTTTCTTCTCATACCACTAATGACTAAATACAATGCAGTAAATTCTCAGTTGTGAGAAGTATTAGACTGCCAAGATTGAGCAGGACACTGTTTTTCAGGATCCTGCTACGATCTCTGATTCCCATTGAAAACAATGGGAGGCAGATTTGGAGTGGAATCTGCTGTGGATTCCTACATGTGAATGTATCCTCAGGCTAAGACCCCATGTTACGGAAAAGCTACTTTTTTGTTGCATATTTTGTTGCGGTTTTGTTCACCAAAGTCTGGAGTGAATATAGCAGTCGAGTATAATATAAGAGCTTCCTATATATTTCCCATTCCTAATGAAGCCACTTTTGGCTTTGGCTCAAAAAAACACTGCAAAATCTTCAACAAAAAAGCAGCTTTTCTGCAACTTGGGGCCTCAGTCGTGGGGCAAGGGTGGGGCTTTGGTCATATGGGGGCAGGGTTATAGGCAGGCTACACCATGTGGAAGAAAAGGTTTTCTACAGGGCAGACAGGCATGACACGAGCATCTGAGCGGACATGGCAAACCACTAGACATTGAGGTTGGATACTTCACGTTAGGCCACGTTGTTATGGTAAAGTGTTAACTATCAGCTAGTACAGTGTCCTTAGCAGCTACAGGACACCCCCTACCCGATAGTTTACACATTACTGTAGCAACATGGCCTAGCGCAAACAAAACAGCAAAGACTGAGTCAGCCTGCCGCCCCGCAGACCAGCAAGAAAACCCCAACGGCCTGGTCCAGTGGTTGGGGACCCCTTATTTAAAGGACTGTGGCATCATGATGATCCCAGTCTTCATTGTTTATAGCGCTGTGCATTTGATAGTGGCGGTTCCTGGTACTGCAGCGTACTGAAGCTAAGTCCAATTAAAGTGAGTGCTCAAAGGCAGTCCATAATAATAATAATAATACATTTTATTAATATAGCGCAAACATATTCCACAGCGCTGTACAATTCCATACCTCTCAAGTGATCCTCTTTTTTTTAGGGGTAGTTCCTCTTTTTGACTCAAGTCCTTTTGTCCCTCTTTGCTCCTACTTTTTAATATTGGAAATACATGAGGATTAATAAGCGCAACTATACTCTTCCAGAAATTATCTGATGCATAATTGTATATTAGACCCCAAGATATATAATACATCAGACTTTGGTGCATTTTAGACCTTAAAATGTCTGCATTCGGATATTGCTTGTGCTAATATCCTATTCAAACATGTAGATATACAAAGATTCTTCATGCAGAGAGCTATGAGTGTCCCTTTCTGACAGTCCAAAAAGTTGGGCGTTATACTATTCCAAATGTATGGTGCTATGCAGGGGTGTAACTTAAGGGGGTGCTGAGGGTGCAGTCACACCGGGGCCCAGGAGCCTTAGGGGGCCCATAAGAACTGAAATCAGTATTGAGATTGCAGCTTCCATTAACCCATAAACCAAGGAGACCCACAGATTACACTAACCACACTAAGGTGGATTATACTCCTCAGCACCCATAACCATCACTAGCAAGAATTCGCTGTAGAGATGAGGTAGGGGCCCCCGGACAAAAGATTGCACCGGGGCCCACAAGACTTTAGTTATGACACTGGTGCTATGAGTCCAGCTGTAGGCCATCAATATAGTCCTGTAGTAAGATATAACCAATATCTATCATCAGAATATTATTGGAGAGTGGTCAGTTAGCATCAGGCAGCCGGCTTGTTGATGAATGAAAATATTACGGTGTTAGTGAAATGATTATTATCCATTATATACAGACCTTGAACAATGATATGGTGGTTACCGCCAGGTAAAAAATATATGACATGGAAAGTTTAATGATATAAAGTGTTGGGCTCTCGCTGCTTGCTCATTTCTCAAATTAGTGGGAAATCTTCCGGATTTTACATACATTATTAGAATGGAAATTATACTGCAGAGAAATGACACATCTCTTCCCCCCACTCCTGGACGTCTAACTACCGGCAAAATAAAGGAAGTGCAGAAATATATAGGAAATGAGACACCATTACAGTAATTTGCTTGCACACAATTTGGTTATATTAATGTAAGATCAGAATTTTTTATACTTAGTGAAATACATTATGAATCAGTTGGTCACAGACATGCAACCAGAGGTGATAGTGGTCACTTACTAGCAAGGTGCAATGGACAAATATGGCTTAAAAAAACTAACACATGAATTATGTTATGTTAAAGAGAAAATATCTACAAAAAGGATTAACCCCTTCTCGTTTTTCGTTTTTTGACTCCCCTCCTTCCAAACCCCATAACTTTTTATTTCTCCGCTCTCAGAGCCATATGAGGTCTTCATGTTTGTGGGACAAATTGTTCTTCATGTTGCCGCCATTAATTATTCTGTACAATGTACTGGGAAGCGGGAAACCAATTCAGAATGAGGTGGATTTGAAGAAAAAGTGGATTTGTGCGATTTTCTTATGGGCTTCATTTTTACGGCGTTCGCTGTGCAGCCAAAATGACATGTCCCCCGTATTCTATGTTTCGGTACAGTTCTGGGGATACCAAATTTATATGGTTTTATTTACATTTTAACCCCAAAACCAAACAAAAATCCAAAACTGTGCCAACTTTTTTATACTTCCGTGTACGGGGATGCATAGGGCGTCTTTTTTTGCGGGGTCGGATGTACTTTTCGGTTATTCAATTTTAGAAAATTGCTATTGCTTTGATCACTTTTTATTAAAATTTCATCTTTTATCAGAAGCAAAACAGTGAAAAAAATGACGGTTTGCCAGTTTTTACTTTTTTGCTACGGCGTTTACTGTACGGGAAAAAATATTTTTATAGATTTGTAAAGCAGGAGTTTTCGGACAAGGGGATACCTAACATGTATGTGTTTCACAGTATTTACATACTTTTATATGTGTTCTAGGGAAAGGGGGGGGTGATTTGAATTTTTATTATGTATTATTATTTTTATATTTTTTCTTTTACTTTTTTTTTTAAAATTATGCATTTATTAAAGCCCCTAGGGGTCTTGAAACCCCAGGGAGTCTGATCACTAGTGCAATGTATTGCAAAATAGCGGAGTTTCTGTTGCAGGCTACATAGAGTAGCCTGCAATAGAAGCCAGTGAATGACAGGCCGGGGAGCCTTCACCAGACTCCCCACTGTAATGGCAACGGGATCACACACCCAGAGCTTGCTCCAGGTGCCAGCGATCGCCGGAAAAATGGCACCTCGGTCCGCTTTAACCAACGTGCCGGAGGGATTAATGCCCACGATTGGTGCAGGCACCGATAGTGGGCATTAGTGCTTGGTGTCTATTGTATAAAACAGTAGACACTCGGCAGCTATGGTGGCCGCCTAGCTCCTGGGTAGGCACCATTGTTAAACACCCAGCATCTGCCATACTAGGACAGCGGATGTCGGGAAGGGGTTAAAAAACAATATATATTCACTCTAGATTCTAGAGTCTCTGCATATTCCTATGGGAGAATATGCAAATCTGTCTCCCAAGATGTAAACCAAATCAGTTCTCTCTGTGCTGCGCTGATGACGTCCAAAGAGACAGAAACGGTGCCGTCCGTAGCTGAGAAACTGATTTGGTTATAACCTCGCATCATGCAGTAAAGGCTTCTGGGAAGTCGGGCATGTTGTTCAGGGTTGCTTGCTATAGAGGGCAGCAAACAGAGGCACTGTCTCCCTGTTTACATCTTGGGAGACAGATTTGCATATTCTCCCATGTTCCTTTGCAGTGGAGCAACTATGGCTATAAGTCTCCACACACCTGAGAAGGTGGTCTCTCCCTAAGGAGTGACGTTATCCCCACAATCTGCATATTCCTAATCATATATCCTTCAGCCCATTGGGATGAAGATCACAAGGATGACAGTACTAGTCACTATGCTCATGGTGGCAAGGATATCCTCAGGATTTGAGCAGATAGTACTATGGTGGATGTAGTGTCCCCCAGACATAGTGGCAAGTCTCCCTGAGTCAGATGGTGGTTGAAGTGCCCTTTATGGAGAATGCAGGATTGAGAGAACATTTTGATTGGTAAAACTCTCAGTTTAATAGTAGAAGAACAGGTGAGAATCAGGCAACTTCATCCATATGATGGAGGTGCTGTACTTACAGACATCCGATACAGTTGGTGGTGAGTTTTTAAGATTGTACTTCCTCTTCAGTCTAATCCATAAATACTTCTGCAATGTCCTGGCTGCTGGGGTGTAGATCCAAAAAGAGATTGCCTTGTCTGACTTGATAGCTCCAAATAATGTTACCATCACAGTCTTCTCTTGGACACAACATCCACAAAAATGAGCATGGATTGCTTCCATCTCCTGAATGTTGATCAACATGATGACTGACCGTGAGATGACTTAGACCAGACTCCTCACTCTCCCATCAGCTCTTGAGGCCAATTGCAGATCATGCTGTGGGTCAGTGTACTATCTGTGTATTTTATGGATAGCACACTGACCCATTCTTTTCTATGGGCCCATACACAGGACCGTGATAGGACAGATCTTATTCCTGTCCTACTTTGCGCCCCATTTTTCCTTGGCTCCTATTCGTTTAATGAAAGGAACCTTGGAAGCATTACCCCTACATGGGCAGCACACGGGGACATCCCCATGTTAAGCCCGTGTTGTAAAATCATGGCAGGCCGGTTGCAGCACTGTTGTCTGCAACCGGCCTGAAACAGAGAGAAACAGAGTTCTTACTCTACCTAGCTCAGAGAAGAAGACACTTGGTCATCTCACAGCCAAATGGTTTACTCCAATTAAAGTTGCAGTATAGGTCTCTCAGCAGGAGGAAATATCTGAGCTGTGACAACAATTAATAAAAAATGGAAAGTAAAAAAAAATAGAGGAAGCCAATTTTCCAAAATAACGGATCCAACTAGCTTATAATTGAGACGGTTCAATTACATCTTAAGTTTAGCCGTACCTGGCACTAAACATGTAATTTCTTCTCATCCTGATTCCTGACTTTTCCTGTAGCTGGGTAGAAAGTAAAGTTTAATCATTTCCTCCCCCTCCATCACAAACAGTTACAGCCGCCTCCACAACTTTTACTGTATGGAGGGGATTTCATACTGTTGTTAGAGCGAAGTGATGAGTCATGTTAGAGTTAGACATTGCAGGCATTAACCCCTAGAATCTTAGATTGGTGTATTGATCTATCTGCTTTACTGACCCTTATGATCGTCAAAGACCTGATCACAGCTAAAATAATTTCCCATATATTTATGTGTATCACTAGAACAGGTTTTATTGCATCTTCAGTTCCTAAAATAGCAAATATACCATTAAAGGGGTTATCTTCTGGATTACCTAAAGTTCTGAAACCTGTTAATAGCTGTTTTTAAGTCATCTCTTGGCTATACCGCCATGCTATTACAGACTCTGCTCCTTAGCTGCCATGGACTCCTAGTATATCTTCTCTTCTCAGCTTATCTGTGTCTACGTCTGTAACATATTACTCTGTATTATCCTGTATCTGTATTACTATGCTGCTGTAACACGCTGAAATTTCCCCAAGGTGGGACTATTAAAGGATTATCTTATCTTATCTTCCCTACAAACAGGGCGGAAACAACTTTCTGCTGACTACTCTGCAGTGAACACAGCGGCAATACACAAAGACCTAACTCTGGTAGAGTGACTAAGCATGTGTGTCCAATAACAAGGTGGACATGTGTGCTGCTATATACTTTCAACACTAGATGGGGCCATACTATATGCATGGCATTGTGACTCTTCAGATGGGGCCATTCACACGGAGTATCGCGAGCTGATTATGGCAAAGTACACATGTAAAAATCAGACTCCCATTGATTTCAATACCATTTTTTTACACGTGTAAAAACCGCACCAAAAAAACGTGCGTTTCTTGGCGCGTTTTTTACACGTGTAAAAAATGGCATTGTAGTCAATGGAAGTCTGATTTTTACAATCTGCTCGCGTTTACTCCATGTGAACGGCCCTGATCATTTATTTTGCAGCATATAAATATGGCTTACATTGTATAATTTCTATGATCTATGACTTAGATGCGAAACACTGGCCCGCAGCGGATTATATTTGGCCCATGAGAACATACCAAAAGTCTACTAAAGTGTCCATACCATTTAATAGATAGCTGGAATAAAGTTATTGATTATGTGGAATTGAAAAAAAATCCTCCACCAATTTTATACAGATTTAGCTTTACAGAGCTCATTGTTCAATAAACATGAAATATTACCATATCTTGTGGGTCAGTATGATGGCAGCATCACCAAATGTATTATATGTACAGTCCTATGAAAAAGTTTGGGCACCCCTATTAATCTTAATCATTTTTAGTTCTAAATATTTTGGTGTTTGCAGCAGCCATTTCAGTTTGATATATCTAATAACTGATGGACACAGTAATATTTCAGGATTGAAATGAGGTTTATTGTACTAACAGAAAATGCGCAATATGCATTAAACCAAAATTTGACCGGTGCAAAAATATGGGCACCTCAACAGAAAAGTGACATTAATATTTAGTACATCCTCCTTTTGCAAAGATAACAGCCTCTAGTCGCTTCCTGTAGCTTTTAATCAGTTCCTGGATCCTGGATGAAGGTATTTTGGACCATTTCTTTCTACAAAACAATTCAAGTTCAGTTAAGTTAGATGGTCGCCGAACATGGACAGCCCGCTCTCAAATGATCTGAAAACAAAGATTGTTCAACATAGTTGTTCAGGGGAAGGATACAAAACGTTGTCTCAGAGATTTAACCTGTCAGTTTCCACTGTGAGGAACATAGTAAGGAAATGGAAGAGCACAGGGACAGTTCTTGTTAAGCCCAGAAGTGGCAGGCCAAGAAAAATATCAGAAAGGCAGAGAAGAAGAATGGTGAGAACAGTCAAGGACAATCCACAGACCACCTCCAAAGAGCTGCAGCATCATCTTGCTGCAGATGGTGTCACTGTGCATCAGTCAGCAATACAGCGCACTTTGCACAAGGAGAAGCTGTATGGGAGAGTGATGAGAAAGAAGCCGTTTCTGCACGTACGCCACAAATAGAGTTGCCTGAGGTATGCAAAAGCACATTTGGAGAAGCCAACTTCATTTTGGAAACAAAGATTGAGTTGTTTGGTTATAAAAAAAAGGCATTATGCATGGCGTCCAAAAAGAAACAGCATTCCAAGAAAAACACATGCTACCCACTGTAAAATTTGGTGGAGGTTCCATCATGCTTTGGGGCTGTGTGGCCAATGCCGGCACCGGGAATCTTGTTAAAGTTGAGGGTCGCATGGATTCCACTCAGTATCAGCAGATTCTTGAGAATAATGTTCAAGAATCAGTGACGAAGTTGAAGTTACGCCAGGGATGGAGATTTCAGCAAGACAATGATCCAAAACACTGCTCCAAATCAACTCAGGCATTCATGCAGAGGAACAATTACAATGTTCTGGAATGGCCATCCCAGTCCCCAGACCTGAATATCATTGAACATCTGTGGGATGATTTGAAGCGGGCTGTCCATGCTCGGCGACCATCTAACTTAACTGAACTTGAATTGTTTGTCCAAAATACCTTTATCCAGGATCCAGGAACTGATTATAAGCTACAGGAAGCGACTAGAGGCTGTTATCTTTGCAAAAGGAGGATCTACTAAATATTAATGTCACTTTTCTGTTGAGGTGCCCATACTTTTGCACCGGTCAAATTTTGGTTTAATGCATATTGCACATTTTCTGTTAGTACAATAAACCTCATTTCAATCCTGAAATATTACTGTGTCCATCAGTTATTAGATATATCAAACTGAAATGGCTGTTGCAAATACCAAAATATTTAGAACTAAAAATGATTAAGATTAATAGGGGTGCCCAAACTTTTTCATAGGACTGTATGTTATGTCTTGGTACAAATCAATTCAAATCAAACAGGCTTTATTGGCATGTCAAAATAGATATTTGGCATTGCCAAAGCTAGTAAAGTGGGGGGGGGGAGTTGGTACTATAAAGAAGAAAAAAATTAAAAAATAATTTTCATTACTATATTCTGACACCCAGAATTTGAATTTTTGGATCACTTTTCATTAAATACATATATATATATATATATATATATATATATATATATATATATATATATATATATATCAATTTGAGAATTTGTATTTTTTCTCATATTAGCATTGACTTTGGAAGATATAAGATAGTTCCCCCTTTTTTTTTTAGCCTGGGCATTTTCATACAATATAATACCAATTGAAATTGGTATTGATTGGAATTTTAAAACATTTTTTTTATTTATTTATTTATTTATTTATTCTTTATTTTTAGTCCCATTGGGGCAATTGAACACATGACTAATAAATCACTTATACTATAAACTTCAATACTTCGGTATTCTCCCAGGTGCGATAGCAACCGATTGGCTTCTAAGATCTTTTTGTAGGAGGGATGATAGCTTGTCCTTCCTTTAAAACATGCTCTTCGATGGTGGTCGCATCATGACGATGGAATCTTAAAAATCCATGATCAGAATTGACTATAGACCTTGCCAGTAGATTTCTGGTGAGTAAAACAAAAGGCATCTTCAAGTCAGCCCCATGCTGGAACAACAACAATCATATGTAATGCATTTTTCTCACAATGGACTCAAGCACAGATTCAATCTTCAAGTGTGTGTTCTGAATGAGGAGAGGTGAGTAAGCTGCTGTCAGACACTTCAGGTGGTGACTTACTTCCACTGAGAATAAATGATAGGGCATGTCAAATTCAGCACCCCCAATCCACCTGCCCCTTTCCTCAACTCGTGACACCTTTATACACCTCAAATAGTCAGCCTAACCAAAAGTTGTAAGGTTAACTAACATTAGGCTAAGGCCCCACATTGCAGAAACGCAACTTTTTTAATGCAGATTTTGCTGTGTTTTCTTGAGCCCTAGATAGGAGTGGATTGAGCAGAATGTAGAAGAATAAGAAGGTCCTATATATTTCCCATTCCTTTTGTAGACATTATTGACTTTGGCTCAAAAAAATGCAAGCAATAAAAATCACAGTTGAAAAAAAAAAAAAAGTAAGCAACAAAAAAAGTTGTGTCTCCGCAACATGGGGCTTCAGGCTTAATCTAATGTGCAAAGGTGAGAACCAGAATGACCTCAATTTCTGTTATTAAAGATGCAAGAAAACAAAACGTAATGGTTCCAAGTATTTTATTAACACTTTACTTACATAATCAGATGACCAACAAGCAATAGGGGAGAAACAACCAGAGAGATAGAGAGAAAACAGAAGAGGAGGAAAGAAAGGGGAAAGGAATGAGCATGGAGAAAGGCTATGTCTGCTAGGACCTCCTGGTCTTCTAGAACCTCCTGGTTATGCTCCAGCCCTCAGGGAGTGGACACCCGGCCCTCTAACACCCAATGCTCAAAACCGCTGAATGATCAGATGGCAATCCATGGCCCCCATATCCCATCATGTCTATCATCATCACCCGTCTTTTAGACCCTCCATATGTGTTAGCTGGTTGAAGACATCAACCCAGAGGGCACAAGATGGGGAGGCTGAAAAACTCCACAGTCTAGGAATAATTTGTCTGACCGCTACCACAAAGTGGTGTTGAAGACTCTTTTGGATCTTGGATACAAGGCCTGGTATTTAGTCCCATTATGATCAGTAAATCACTTATACTATAAACTTCAATACTCCAGAATTCAACCGATTGGCTCCCAGGATCTTTTCGTAGGAGGGACGATAGGTTGTCTGAGGATGTCCCTTCCGTTAAAACGTGCTCTTAGATGGTGGTCGCATCATGACCATGGAATCTTAAAAATCCATGATCAGAATTGACTATAGACTTTGCCAGTAGATTTCTGGTGTGTAAAACAAAAGGCATCTTCAAGTCAGCCCCATGGTGGAAGAACAACAATCTAATGTAATGCATTTTTCTCACAATGGACTCAAAGCACAGACCCAATCTCCAGATTGTGTTCAGGGGCAAACTGTAGCATGGGCTATTACATGGTACTGTGTATAACTGAGCTAATTTTTTCAAAAGCGTGTTCATTGGAGGCAGTGGCATAACTAGGAATGGCGAGGCCCTGTAGCGAACTTTTGACATGGGGCTTCCCCCCCGACCGACATCAACGCCGAAGACTTCGACTGATCCCCTCCTACACAATTACGTCAGATGTCACATGACCCGGGACGCAGGCCGGGGTCATGAGACGTCAGACGACTAGGCCGAAGTCTGCACGGACTGTGGAGAGGTAAGTAACAGTGTTTTTTTATGTTTCTTACCTCTCCCGGTTCACCAATCATTATACTCGGGGGTCCGAAAAGATCCCCGAGTATAATGATAGTAGCGATTGTGGCTGTCACCGGGCCCCTAATGTCCCGGGCCCTGTGGCAGCTGCCTCTGCTGCTATGGCGGTAGTTACGCCACTGATTGGAGGACAATCTTAATACAAGGAAGCAAAGATCCACAATTATATGACAAATAAAACTTCACATTTAATAATCATCCAAAATATTATTAATCCCCATGATTGGATGGTATAAAAATTGGAAAATAATTGGAACGCTCTTATCCGTTCTAGATGAAGGGCATCATACCGTACATTTAGGGCCACAGTGCATAGGGAACCAAGGATGGCTGCAGGAGGTTGACCCTGTATAACCCTGTCACCCAAGCATGTTATCTCCCGCCCTTACAAGGAGGACAATCTTCCCAAGAATGATAAAAACCAATACAACATCCTTAGCAAACTGGCTATTGATATGTTAAAGAGTGGAAAATGTTTTTGTTTTGAGCAGAAATCGTCTTTAAATCCGGGGAGCGCGATAAAATGAAGGTTGTCACAATGTAATTCCCTGATTCTTAGCCTAGCACTTCACAAAATCCACCTTTACATTTCAATTTAAGGTAAAATTCTCCTTTAACTGGTCAACTAGGAAGGCGGAATAAGGAGATTTATATTTTGTTTGTACAGTATTAAAAATCTGCATATAGAAGGAGCTACCTCAGGGCTATATTCGCATGAAATTTCATTACAAGAGGAAGCTGTGCTTAGACATCTTCTGCAAAATATGGAGTTTTATAAGCTCATAATTTCAATGACTGGATCATTAATGGCAGGCTTCCAAATAACTCTGGCAAGCCCCATCTGAGAGCCTGTTTATTTGCTGCAACAAACTACAATCACAGTATTTGTTTTCACTTACAAAACCCTCCACTTACTCTTCATTCCCTGTTTTATATTCCTTAGCCTTATGCAATTTAGCAATTTGTCACAGGAAGGCCACTGTCATGGGTTATGATAGCTAAGTGCCTTTAACCGCACAATCCGCAGCATTATCAACCATGACATATGCTTCCAAATGTCTAATTGTGATCATAACATCTCCCTGAGCTAAATATCAAGAACTTACGGGCCAAATGTTTTCCTATTCTCAGCGCATTCGCAAACTTTTTACCAAGAAGAAAGCCAAGTCCGTCATGACATGTTTGATGGCTTCACGAATAAGGGATGATGTGTGTTTATCTGGATGAAGTTAGACATATATCATTCCTAGTATATGGAATTTAAAGGCCCATGTGGACATTTCTGTTCTGATGGCTGAACGTTTCTTCTGTAATCTATGGCCATTTTATTTACACTGGTTAACAATGGGATTTTTTTTTATCTTATTTTTAATAGGACATGAGATATGTTCCGATAACTAAAAAATATATACATATAAATATAATTTTTTTTTTATGTAGATTGCCCCACATGGGGATCACAATACATTTTTTTTCCCCTATCAGTATGTCTTTGTAGAATGGAAGGAAATCCATGCAAACACAGGGAGAACATACAAACTCCTTGCAGATCCTGGCAGGATTTGAACCCAGGACTCCAAGGCTGCAGTGATAACCACTGAGCCACCATGTTGCCAAATATATATATTTATTCCACTGTGTTACTGCTTGAGAAAGGTCCTGTATCCCCATATGGATTTTTATTGTTGCGGCCTGTCTCTTTTTAATATAAGAACGATTTATTCATTAGTCCCTGAATGGAAGAATGACTCCTAGTTTTCCTAATTAAATCCAGGAAAACAGATTTGCATATTCCCCAGAATCCCCCAGTGGAGTAAAAATGGCTTGTAAGTCTCCATATTCCTGCAAAGACACTCTCCTTAAGGAGTTTTCTTAGTCCCTAACCCTGGAACAACAAAGACATTGAAGTTAAACAAGAAGTTTTAAGAACATGTGACACAACCTGCCATAGTTAGAGGATCTGTCACCAGGTCTGAAAAAAACAATGATATAAATCATCTGACCTGCCCTCTTACCCTGAGCCCTTTTGCTGTTTTGCGTAGCCAAACCTGTCCAGCCATTCCAAAGCTATAAGCCCTGTTAATGGAAATAAGTGTATACTAGGGAAGTGAGCGATAACACTGTGATTTCCCTGGAGGGGGGTCTCTTCATGCTGTGTGTCATGAAGTGTTACTGCCCACTTGACTAATTTACTTATTAGAATTTGCATCTACACTAAAAGTGCTTATATCTTTGGAATGGCTGACAGGATCTGGATAAAGGAAGCACCATATCATGTATGTCATTGGGCTTTTCCTACTTGGTGACAGCTTCTCTTGTAACTGGGGGCTTTGACTTCAATCACTATGGGAGTTCCCAATAAGTTGGGCTACACTAAAGTGACTGTCAAGCGACAATATATCCTTGTGCGTTACTATGAGGCTCTGAAAAGCTACCCCAATACCTTCCATGGATCCTGATCTATCTCGGCAGGACATTTGACCAGGACTGTTACTTTTGTCATTGTGTCATTTCCCGAGCCCATCTTCTCACTCTTGGTATGAATAGACCTTGCAATACGACTGGGAAGATAAACTCCCAGGCCACACTGATCTGGCAATAGATCTTATTGCAAGTGAGTCCTGTGCCTGCTTGTCTCAGTTCGTATTTCTTATTAATGGTGACCTAACCATAGGATATGTCATCAATTGAAGATCAGCAGGTTTCTGACTCCCAGTACCCCCGTTGATCAGCTACTTGAAGCAGAAGCAGTGGTCCCTGAGTGCCACTTCCACTCCGCAACCATGTGATGTTCCTGTTCAAGTGAGTGGACCTATGTACAGTCGCTATACAAATGGACAGTGCTGAGTTGTTAAGTAGTAAAAAAAAATGCACTCAACCAAATGCTGCTGTCTCCTCAAAAAGGTGATTCGGGGGATACCCGGGATCCCCATAAATCTTCAACTGATAACCTCTCATAAGGATAGGTCATCAATTATTAGGCCTGAAATACCCTTTAAAGCTAAAGCCCCACGTTGTAGAAACACCGCTTTTTGGTTGCAAGTTTTTCTGTGTTTTTTTTAAGCGAAACGCAGGAGTGACTACAAAAGGAATGGGAAATATATAGAGATTAACCATGGATTCTCATATTGTCTGTGGGCTAGGATTTAAAGGGATTGTCCAAAGGTCAACATGAATCACAATGCAGTTTACGGGACTGGTGAAGATAGCCAAGCTCTATACATACCGGTAGTACAGCTTTCAGTCCTAGAGATTCTGAGTGGAACAGAAGGACATAGGCTTGACAGCCATTACATTCAAATGGGTAACATAGAACTCAATGGTTAGGGTCTCACCGATTAGATATTTATGATCAGTATTGAGCTTGGAACAACCCAAGCCTTCAATTTGTAAAATTACACTTGACCAAGGCTTTTTGGAACTGTGGAGTCCAAGTTGGGACTAATCATGGTAACAGTCACAGTCAGAAAATGGTGGCCAATTCTGACTCTAGCTTCACAATAAACTATTATACCATTATTGGTGTTGCCTAATTAATTAAATACATGGTTTGTTATTGACTAGAGATGAGCGAACACTGTTCGGATCAGCCATTCCGAACAGCACGCTCCCATAGAAATGAATGGAAGCACCTGGCACGTACACTTTGCCGGCGGCCGGTCACCGTGCCAGGTGCTTCCATTCATTTCTATGGGAGCGTGCTGTTCGGAATGGCTGATCCGAACAGTGTTCGCTCATCTCTATTATTGACTTATTTTCAGAGGAATTCAGTCAGTGGCTTTTTAAATGAAATACAAGAGCTTTACTGCTTCTGACTGTCAATTATTTACATAGGAGTCGGAGTCAGGCTATGGAAAAAAATGAGAAATTAGGGTTGGTTATTTGACCTACTGACTCCTAAGCCCTGCAAATGACTATTGCACCCAGAGACCCCCAATGGATCACATAGCATATATTGTTGGAAACCCAATTACTAAGTTCAATATCAGGCCCCATGACCATTGTTGTTTCCAATATATTGTCCACAATTAGGGATCTGTATCTTCAGATAGTATACAGACCCATTCATTTGTATGGTCCCATATAGGTTTTACTGATCGGTGTCCAGGCCGATGAAATGATCCGGGTCCTATTCCTGTCCATATTTGCAGCATACAAGTGTAAGGGATCATACACATCTTTTTGCAGATCTGTAAGGGCGGATGACATTCTAATGTAATGTGGACGTGATAATGTGCATGTAGCCTAAGAGGTTATAGATGATGTGAGGGTATCCGCTTGTTTGTGTCCCTAACCCATATTCCCATATTCCCCCCATCTCCACAAACCTGCTCATATAGGTCAATTCCAGTTGGGTCTTCACCCTGCAGATCTCCCCATGGGAGTTAAATACTTTCATGATGGTGTCCAGGATAAGATGGATGGCAGGAGCTGTGCACATTTAACAGCATCTACAAGGTCAGCTATAGATCACATTGCCTGTAGAATTACTGCCAGGACTGGAGAAACTAAGCCCAGCCATTTCAACGTCTCAGGCTTCAAAACAGCAGTGTATGAATTTTTAGGGAATTTGTCAGGACTTGGCTATGAATTGATTTCCATTGATTAAATGGGGGGAATGCTTACGCCAGCAAACGAAAAGGTTAAGGGGTTTTGTGACCTTTTACGCTGCCAACATAAAGTCATTAGGTAAATGACAAGACTTACATGAGAAAAACCATGAGGTCAGGCTCATTTGATGTGCTGAAGAAGAGAATTATCTAGAAATATCTATTCTCTGATCCTTGGAACATTCATTCGTATCAGCTTTCTTCTCTCAGACTTTAAAGATGCACTCCACCTAAATTCTATATTCCCTGCATGTAGTCTACTGCTCTCTGTTATCAGCCATGCTAGGTTGGAGAGTGGCTTCAATGGGGTCGACTGGCGGGATATCTAGAAGACACCTTGCCACCATGATCAATGATACTTCATATGATAAACTGCATTGCATTAACCATGGAGTAAAGACTTAAAGAGACCAATACCTAGAAGCATAAGGGTGCATTCACACTTCGGATACGCTGACTGATTCTGAACGTTAAAACACGTTCAGAATCAGCAAGTATAAAGCAGATCCCATTCATTTCAATGGGAGCCGGCATACGAGCGCTCCCCATTGAAATGAATGGGCTGCTTTTTTCTCTATGGGCCCCTTCACACGGCGTAAGCGCTCAGCTCATTCTGAGCCGTACACGCGAGCGCTTTCTAAACACTTCCCATTCACTTCAATGGGAGCGCTCGTAGAGAAAAAAAGCAGCCCATTCATTTCAATGGGGAGCGCTCGTATGCCGGCTCCCATTGAAATGAATGAGATCTGCCTTATACGCGCTGATTCTGAACGTGTTACGTTCAGAATCAGTCAGCGTATCCGAAGTGTGAATGCACCTTAAATTTTACAAAACTTTAGTTTCTAGTTCACACTGGGGCAATGAGGCAGATTTTGACAGCAGATTTCGCCTCAAAATCCGCCTCCATACAATGGTGGTCTATGGAGACTGCTAGCTTTTTTTTTTCTGCTAGCAGGCAAACGAAGCGACAAGACCTTTCTTCAGGCGGATTCCGCCTGAGAAAAGCAATAGAATGGGAGGTGAAAAATGCATAGGGTTTTTTGCAAAAAAAAAGCCTAGCCTTTTTTTGCAAAAAACAGCGACTGAAAACGCCTAGCGTTTTTTTTTTTTTTACAGTCCATTCACTTTAGAGAAAACCGCCTGGCATTTTCTGAAGCAGTTTTTATTAAAAACTGCACCAGAAAACGCTCCAAAAAATGCCTCAAGGTCAAAAAACCGCTTCCTAATTAGGAAGCGTTTTTTTTCAGGACCAAAATAAGCCAGGAGGTTTTTACGTGTGAACTGTCAGTACACATGGAGTTTTTTGGTGCTGATTTTGACGCTGCATCCGCCTCAAAATCAGCCTCCAAAAAAAGCCACCCAATATTGTGAGGCTTTTTTTGGAGGCTGATTTTGAGGTGTATTCAGCGTCAAAATCAGCACCAAAAAACTCTATGTGCACTGACCCTTAGGCTAAGGCCCCAGATAGCAAAATGCAGCAAAAAATATTGCGGAAAAAACATCTTTTCCGGCGCATTTTCTTTTCTGCAATGTGTGGATCGGATTAGCCATTTACTTTTCAGGGACTGTAAAATGATGCATTTCTTTCCGCAGTGTTTCCGCAGTAGCAAAATCACTGATTTACCGCAACGTTGCAGAAAATAATCTGCAGTGGAAATGCTGCCATTTGCAAAATACTTTTTTTTTTAAGTCGCAGCATGTCAATTATACAGTACCTACAAAAATGCTGGTGGATTCCTTATAGGTATAATGGAAGCAGAAAGTCAACAGAGGAAAACTCTATAGACTTTCTGTGAAAAGTGCTGCAGGGAAAAAAAAACTCCGCAATTTTCCCACAGTGCTTTTTGGCTTTAGATCACTACATGGGGCCTTAGCCTAATGGGATTTTCTAGGCTACAACTGAGGACCTAACCTGCGGCTAGGTCATCAATATCAATTTAGTGAGGGTCGGATATACATTGTCGCCATGAATCAGCTCCCCTCGACAGCTCATACACAGAGAATGGAGCAGGAAGCAGACAGCGCTGTTCTCTGTGTAGTGGTCAATCCAAGTACTGCAGATCAGCTCCCAGTCATCTGTATAGGATCTAAGCTGCAGTAACTCAGAGAAGAGAGCTGTCCGCTTCCTGCCCTATTGTCTGTGTATATGCAGCTTAGAACAGCTAATTGATGTGGGTGTTGGATGTCAGACCCCCATCAATCTGATATTAGTGACCTAAATTTAGGATAGGTAAACACTATTTTTGGCCTGGAAAACTCCTTTAATAGCCTCTTATGTGACACATAGTGCACTCCTCTGAACATTTCATAAAATGTACCCGATGTGTTCAGAAACTCATCTGTGAAGATATGGAGTTTCAAGGGATAGAACTATACATTAAGTTACTTAAAGGGATCCTTTCACATTGATTTATCATTAACTGCATCACATTACCTCTGCCTACCTATGGTCCTATTATCCCTAAAAGTTACGCATTTACATCTGCCTCTAAACTTTATAGGGAACCTTACTACATTATTCAATTGGACCCCTTTTCACAAGTGGTGCACCAGGAGATATCTATTAAAGGGATGGAACTGATCATATATAGTCATGATCATCAAGAAATGAATATTTGTCCATTGCATACATAAACAGACCAAGTCTGCACAAGCAAGATCCACTTCTTGTTAATGGCTCTCTAATGTAGTTCATACAGGGCAACCAAGTCTAATCTCCCCCCATCATATACCCTAATAGAGCCTGTGGTAGGGGGTCCTGAGATTAGATAAGTCTAGTGATTATTTGCAGAATGGCTGCTATGGAAAGTTCTCAGCATGGCACAGGGAGGAAAATCAATTGTATTGTTTAATTATTTGGAATTGCCCTATATAGATTCACAGGAATATGATATTTTATACAGAATGGTGAGACAATATTAAATATTGGTTATTATATGGCCAGCAATAGAAGGGTAAAGGAGAGAGGTAAGATATGAAAAGACCATAGATAGAGAGGTCAGACAGATATTACATAGAGATAGATAGATAGATAGATAGATAGATAGATAGATAGATAGATAGGAGATAGATAGATAGATAGATAGATAGATAGATAGATAGATGATAGATAGATAGATAGATAGATAGATAGATAGATAGATAGATAGATAGGAGATAGATAGATAGATAGATAGATAGATAGATAGATAGATAGATAGATAGATCATAGATATGAAATTTAGAAAAGCCAGATAGGTATGGATTTACAGATAATATGTACTGGATATACTGTATAAATAAATATAAATATATGACACAATAAAAATATAATAGTTAGCTTAAAATATGATAGATAGATAGATAGATAGATAGATAGATAGATAGATAGATAGACGAGTAGATATGAGATGGAAGCCAAATACATATGAAATAGAGAGATAACGCAGATAAAAATCAGTTGGATAAAAAGATGGATATATATAATAATATAAGGTAGATAAAAGCAAGATATATATAAATAGATAGTTAAAAATATGATTGATATGAGATTGATATACATAACACTGATAGCAGATAGACACAAATATATACACATACAGACCTTTCTAGAAAGCTCACCTATTACTACATCGATAACCTAGAAATCAGCCTGAGGTCCTTAGACATATAGTATATGGACACCCCTGCCATTATACATCAGTGTATTACTGCCTGCAAGCAGGTAGCCTCTGATTAACACCTCACGTGCTGGAGCACTTGTTTATTCAGCCGTTCGCCATAGCCAGTATATAGTGACTGATTAATTAGTGGAATCCCAGGACTGGGGTAATTAATTATATAAGTCATTAGCCGGGGAGACTGCAGAAATAGAAAGAGATAGATAGATAGATAGATAGATAGATAGATAGATAGATAGATAGATGAATGTTACATAGAGATGATAGATAGATAGATAGATAGATAGATAGATAGATAGATAGATAGATGTTACATAGAGATGATGATAGATAGATAGATAGATATTAGATACATACAGACAAAAATAGACAAGTTGATAATAGGTAGGTAAGTAGGTAGATAATAGAGATACAGATAGATAATAGATATTTGATAGATATAAAAAGAAATAGACAAAATGGAAAAATTGTAGGTAGAAAAATAATCGAGAAACAGATAGATAGATAGATAGATAGATAGATAGATAGATAGATAGACACATTGCTAATATATAAGTATGTAGATAATAAAGATACAGATAGATAATAGAGAGATAAATAGAGACAGAATTAGGCAAATAGATAATCGGAGGGTAGATAGATAATTGAAACATAGATAGATAGATAGATAGATAGATAGATAGATAGATATTCCAGACATAGATAGAGCTACAGACTGATAGATAAATGGAAGGCGTCTGCACAAGAAGTCACTTTCACTGATGAATGTTCTCATGTGTTACACACACGTCTATCTATCCCTCTATTACCTATTTATTTCTGTATTATCTATCTATACATATATTTCTATCTCTATGTATATTTCTCCACGTGTCTCCAGTATATATCTGTATTATTGGCTGTCTGGCAGATGTGTATAAATAATGTGCACTTTGTTGGGTGTCATGTGTAATAAATAAACCCATTATAGGGGCTGGGATCTCAGGTAGGCATCGGTATATTTACTTACCCACAGAACAAACAGAGAGCAGCATGTTCTGAGCAATGTGCACACACTGATAGCAGGGACACATGTGAATACTGTGTCATAGCCATAGACAAACAGGAATACATGACTGTATACACACTGAGGCCATTACCATTCACTCATCTACAACATACAACATACACACATGGGTGACATAGCAAGTATAGCCAGTGTCCTCATCCTCATCTGCCACAATAACTACACAGATAGAAAGGAACTACTCAACTGCTGCATAGGATATTCTACATGTATACAGATAGAAATAAGGATCTATTGACTCTTTCAGGAGAAAACTGCATTTCTACATTTTATTCGGATTAAATAGCTCTTTCCAAACCTCAGATTTAATCTTAATGTAATAGAATATATATATATATATATATATATATATATATATATATATATATATATATAGATAGATACATTAGATACATTAGATACATAGATAACTGAAAGGTAGCAAGGAAGACAGGTAGGCAGGTAGGTATATATGAGATAGACAAATAAATAGACAGATATAAAGCAAATAAATAGATACGTAGATAGGATGGATAGATAGATAGATAGATAGATAGATAGATAGATAGATAGATAGATAGATAGATGGATAGATAGATAGACAGATAGACAAACAGACAGAGAAGCTATACCCACCGACAGAAATGTACAATATTTAATTGTCCTTATAATGTCTAATCTTTAGCATATAGGTCTCTCTTCTTTCTATGTATATCAGCTAATCATCTAATAGGTATTTATCAATAACACACACACAAAATAAATAAATAAATAAATATATATATATATAGTATAGATATGTAGATATCTCAATTTCATATCTATCTATATTTCTCCTAGACAAAAGT
>NC_134271.1:118198897-118248486 GCF_031893055.1 Leptodactylus fuscus | reverse complement strand
TAAGCCACACGTTATTTATGTGTGAACTAACCCTAACTAGTTGGGACTGGGTTAAAGAACACGCAACAGGTTAACATTTTAAGCGTACCTCCAGCTATAAACAACTTTTTTTTTATTTTATAAATGAATAGTACAGGTTAATAACTTTTGTAATAGCAGATTTTTTGAGCCAAAGCCAGGAGTGGATTCAGCAGAAGCAAGAAGTTTAAGAACTTCCTATATATTTCCCATCCTGGCTATGGCTCAAAATGGCATTAGGAGGGTTTTTTTTTTTTTTTTATCATTTCAATGGGTGTTGCAAAGGCAGAATACGCCTGAAGATAAGAGGGGGGGAGAAGGGTCAATATCTATGTGGGGAAGGGGGCGGAGGGGGCAAAAATATGCTCCCGGGTCATTAAAATGAATGGGAGAGGTGTCAGAAATTTTTGAGGCAAATTTAACTACAAAAATTTGGTTGCAAAATACTGTGTGAAATTACCTTTAGTGAGTGCTGTATGTTAATTACATTTGCAAGTACTTTGCAAATCTGAACCACCAGATTACACGGCTGCACGGATGTTGTTGACAGTGTCGCAGGCGACCCCCACCCTTGCACAGACCGAACACTGCATTCTCCCGGCGTGCGAACACAGCTGGCGCAGGCGAACCACTTCTCACGGCCCAACACCACGGGCGCCATGTTCTCCAGCGTGTACATCGTTTGTAGCGCCACCCACACAATCCCGCGGCCCTATCAGAAAACGGCTCAAGTAGAGTGAATGATGTCATTTTGGCTCCGTTAGCCTTGCGGTAGGGCGATTTCAGGGCTAGTGGTTGCGTGATGCGGGCATGTACCGGCAGAATACGTAGCCTATGTTTCATTCCAGGTTTCAAGGTATGTATGTGCCAAATTTCAGCCGAATCCCTGGAGCTGTTTTTGCGTGATTGAGGAACAAACATCCAAACCCACAAACTTTCATAATATTAGTAGGATGAGTAGGATTTATTTCAGCGTCTGTTGCGTCAACAGCGACTTTTCTGATTGGTCCATCTGAATTTAGTACCAAAGATCCCGTCTTGGAGCGAAACTTAAATAGCCAACGGGCCGATTCTTAGTGGGGAGGCACACCATTTTTTTTCTCTCTCTCTTCTTCAACTACTTCAACCACTATTTCTTATACTATCCCTGTACTGTACATCATAGTGTCACAGCATAGGAATAGATCATATTGGGGCCAATCCCAGCTGCAGGAGTAGCCCAACATAGTGCTGAATATTGAGAGGTGTGAACAGAACCTAAAAAAAGAGACAGTTTAAAAGACAATCAAGATGGCTGCACTTCCTGTTGTTGCTGGCACGTATGGCTGCTGCAAATGGCCAGAAAATTGGTAAACAAAAGCCATTTCCTAAACTGTGGCTACTGCTCTGACTTCAGGTTTCTTACTACTACTGGGACTCGACTCGAGTGAACCTTCCCTTTAACTGTCTTAAAACTGAACGTAGAAATATTTTGTTCCTATAATACAGTGAGCATTGTATGGTTACGTAGGATATACAGACGTGATAAGATGACACTATATAACGGTTCCTAGCATTTGCATTCCATAATACCCTCCACAGCTCGGCTAACAATCTATTCATCATCTCTTTCCATTTTCGGCTCACATAAAATAAAACTGAAAATCTAGCGCACCACCTGTACATATAAATTGTGGTGTTCTCTCTGACCTGTACGATACTGATGACAAACCACAGGAGCTGGATTATTTGAAGCAAGAAGGAGCACGGTGGGATGTAAATAGGACCTGCACCTGGATCTGGCAAACATAGACAGCGAAGGCAGTCCCTGCCAGGTGTCAACTGAAGATGTAAAATATCTCCTGCGGAGACTTATGGAAATAAACTACATACGGAGCGGGGGTAATAAGCAATATTACTTTACCTCTCAATATAAATTATACATAATCACCAGTGTAATCTTTGTGTACATACATATGCATATGTTCATTCACCCTCTGCTAACTCCAGCTTTCTTTACATCAAAAATGAACTACCATGTTGCTTTGAGTAAATGATGGAATAAGTCGCATTATCATGCTTATTGCTTTTACACCTAAATAGTAAAATGTGAACTTTAAAAATATATTTGACATGTACAGAATTACCGTAGACAGATTTTTTTTGCCATTTTCATCCAAAGCCTGGTGGGAGTATAGCAGAAAGGATAGGTATGAGTGCGCTACAATACGTAGCACTAAACTCCACTAAACTTTCTGTAACCATTATATCTACGGGAAAGTTGCTGGCGTTTCTGTAAATATAATTGACATGTTGCGATTTCCAAAACCGTGCCAGTTTTGGAAATCGCAGCGTGTCCGCGCTGCGGTTTTAAACGCAAAGTGGGCATGGGATTTGCATGAATCACATCCACTTTACAGTTACTGTATAATGCCACGATTTTTCCTGCGGCGTTTCCGGCCCATGGGCCCCCGGCCTTAAAGTGTATTTGCCGTTAGACGTGACTAGAGATGAGTGAACACTATTCGCTATGACTACTCCGTCCCACAGTGGATGAGGGCTAACCGCTATGTAGTCTTCCATACACAGTACACATACAGAAGGAAAGATCATCGCTCTTTTACATAGATGCAGCAGCGTAGAGGATATTATACAGCAGTATTGAGCAGTGCTGCTGTTAATCCAGCACAGAATTCTATTTGTGGGTGGGGTAAGCAGGACTCTCACTTTCTCTCCAAAGAGTCCACTCAGGATTTACTCTGCTCTTCTCTAAATCATATAAAAATATATTAGAGAACTTTGCTTTTCTCCCTCTATCATATTCTACTGTGATAGGGCAGCACAAAATAAAGTGAGGCATTTTACTTAATGTTCATAAATTTAAGATCGATCTAAAGGTCGTCTTTAGGTCTTCTCCAGTTTTAGAGCAGAGCGATGGTTCCTGATGCTCCTTCCACCTTCATTACCATTTAGCCCTGATCCATTTGTTAAATATTTTATACAAGGTTGAAACAGCAAGGGGATAGTAGGTTCTTAAGACCCTACTACTCTGGGACAAATTTGTGTCTCAGGCTTCTGTCTTGACTCTGGTGGATGATCATTGTAAATGCTTCTCGTGAGAACAATGCTATGATGCTCGTATTCTTTGAAATTATTCCATATTTTGACATGGCTCATAAAATCAAAGGCCAAGTCAGTCAAAGGAATACATCTTGACCTACATCTTAAAATTGCTAGGGCTTTTCTGTAACCTGTACCCATGACTATGCAGAAATTTTAATTCAGTTATGGTGAAGTTCATGAAATTATTTACATGTTGTTACAATTCATCTTCTGTTCTCAGTGTCCTGCCCCTGTGGCCACATGTCCAGAGTCCTACACTGGCTAGTGACCTCTGTTCCCAATGTCCTCCTTGGTCTTCTGCTGCAGTCTCGCAAGGATGTTCCGTTTATAAAAGGCCAATGTGCACCAATGCACCTTCTCTCCAACCAATGGCCAGCTGCTAAAGGTTTCATATAAGAACTCTACCCACATTTTCCTCAGCAATTAGATCCTTTAGGTACCAGTGTTGTAGCTGCAAGGTGTTCTCCTAATTTGTTTTCTTTGGCATTGACCCAGATAAGCAGATGTTTCATTAACCAAAGACATCTGAAAGCCTAAGATATTTCTAAAACTGAGCGCACACATCAGTTTCAAGTGGCCAAACACACACATTTTGGGGAGTTCATGCGAAAGTCTAATATTTATGAAGGCACTCTGGCAGACTATCACAATTGCAGTCCTCTGAGATATGCATTTGGTTGGATTTTGCTCTGATGTGAGATAGCCATACATATGTATTTGAATGGACGGAGTGGAATAAGTTTCTTGAGAAGTCATAAGAAATGGTCTGCCAAACTCTCAA
Source organism: Leptodactylus fuscus (assembly GCF_031893055.1). Taxonomy (NCBI): domain Eukaryota; kingdom Metazoa; phylum Chordata; class Amphibia; order Anura; family Leptodactylidae; genus Leptodactylus; species Leptodactylus fuscus. Next base: position 118,244,585 of record NC_134271.1, on the reverse strand, counting down.
GTGAACTGCAAAATAAAGGTCGATGGTTGGCTAAAGCCATTTTACATATCCAAATCTTTTTGGAACATCTAGCTTTGTCTATATGTTCTACGTCAGAAGTAAAGTCACACTGCCGGCTAGGAAAGTCATACTACCTTGGAGATATAACTTTTTGAGAATTTGAATAAGGCCAGGCCATCGCTGGTAGATGAGCAGGGCTCGTATTTCAAAAATTAGCAACTTTCTGTGGTGTAAATGGTGCAATTGAGCAAAAACATCTAGGGAAAGGGAATGAGGCATAGATTACAGTTGATGTCACTGGGAGGACAGTAGCAGGACACTCTGACATCAGTCCCTTTCAATGAATAGTTAAATTTGCTGAATACCTAGATGGGGTCATCCTTTCAGAAGTATAATGTATATCAAATGTAACCCTTTTTAAAATGTTGGAGTTTTGTTTCCTAGTTTTTGATTAGCTACACTTCTAAGCAGTCACTAACGTTTCAGACAACTTGGCCTCATTTAACAGAGAATGTGATTCTGAACAAATAAATCATTTAAAAATGTGGCCATTTTCTGCATTGTCCACTAGGTGCCTCCCTTTGAATCAATTTGCTGTTCACTCCCTGTTACTAAGGAACGTCCAACACTAATTAATCAATGTGAAAAAAGGGTTCACATTGAGTGGAAGGGGAGGGTTAGATCTCTCTTCAAACAGCGAAGTGAAGAGGGGAGGGGCTGGTATTCCTCAGGGCCTTCACACTCATCTACAAAAGCTTTCTCCGTACATTGGACTATAAGCTTCTTATAGCTGACAATAAAATAAAAGTTTACTTATGTACATGTATTACTTCTGGCTGCTTGAGTTAATGATGAGATGCTAGTCATAGACAGCAAGCAACTTTCCACCCTGTGCTTATAGCTTTTGGTTACAGTGTCATAGATCTGCATCATGCCACGTATTTGCAGTCCAGTGTTCCGGGATCTCCCATGTTATGGCCATTTGGGCTCATCTCAGCTATTATTTCATTGTTCCTCCTGGCAGACTTACATGTAAAACCAGTAGTAGTAACAGTAATAGTGGTGGTAGTAATGGACAGGGGAGCAGGGCAGACTGCTGCATACCGTATACGCCCCCAGCCTGAGAAAGAAATGTAAAATATGCTCCAGCCATAATGAGGCAGTTAGCAGTCGAAAAAAAACTTATAGGATACCATGTAAGGGCTCGTTCACGTCTGCGCCCGGTCTCCGTTTATACAGGTTTCCATTTCCTGCCGGCAGAAGGCGGAAACCTGAATACGGAGACCGAACGCTGGTGTGAACACAGTGTAAGGAGACTTATGCAGCTACAGAACAGAATACCCGGCAGGATCCAGCATATATTTCTACTTTTTATGACAACTCAGGTACCTTTTGAATTAACTGATTTCATAGTGACCATTGAGCATCATAATAGACTGACACTTCCTGCTGTGTATAGATCACTTTTCATCAGTCATTTCATTTTCATCACAGGCAGGATCACCATGGAAAGTAATAGTTATACAGATAAAATAGGATGCACTATTTATAATAATGGTCATAGCCCTCCTCTTGCACAATAATCAGGGCCGCACCTCTAACGAGTAGAGCTGAGGCGGCCGCCTCAGGCAGCACCCTGGAGGGGGCGGCAGCCGCAGCAATTTGATTTTTTTTTTTTTCTAAACCCTTGCAGAAAAGGGCCGCTCTGAAAACAAACCGGGCAGCACTGCCCTGAACTGGTTTAGTCTTCTGTGTCTTAGCGCAGGCGACGTCATCACGCTGACTTCGCTGAGACACAGACATCTTATTTCCAGGTGAACATACTTATCTACATATCCCCGGGCCTACTCATGGCTGCCTCTCGCTACCCCTTCTGCTATAAGACGCAAAGGGCGGCAGTAAGCAAGCCGCGAACCCACTACCACTTTTATTATACTGTACCCCCGAGTACAGTAATCAGAGACCTAGGGGAGGGAACATAATAAACAGTGATACTCACCTCTCCGGGATCCGATGTTACTCCTAGCAGGCTTCGGGCCTGTATGGTAATATCCCAGACGTCACGTTGCCATACAGGCCCAAAGCCCGTGCTAGCAGTACCACACAGGCCCAAAGCCTGTGCTAGCAGTAACAGCCTGTTACTGCTAGCACAAGGCTTTGGGCCTGTATGGTAATGTCCCAGACCACATGACGTCTGGGACATTACCATACAGGCCCAAAGCCTGCTACGAGTAACATCGGACCCCGCAGAGGTGAGTAAAACTGTTTATTATGTTCCCTCACCTCCCCCTGGGTCTCTGATTATTATACTCGGGGGTCTGAAAAGACCCTCTTCCCTAGTATAACAATAGTTCATGGCTGGACCACTACAAGGCATAAGAGTTGGGTGTGCAACTGTGGGGTATAATAGTTGGGTGGGCCACTGTGGGGCATAATATAGGCTGCAGGGGCAACTGTGGGACATTATATATGGGGTTTGACTGCGTGAAGAAGTGACGAGTCAAAGATGTCCGTTTTGCAAACCTTACAGCTGGAAGAAGTGGTCATGGCGGTCCAAAGGGAAGAGATGGGGAATATGGGAAGATGTCTCCTGTAAGTATTACTGCATAAAATATTACTGCCTTGTATTCACTGTAATGTTACCACAAGCACACCTCCCCCTCCCTGAGGCGGACAATCAAAAGATGAGCACCCCCCGATATTTAGTCAGGGGGGGGGGGGGGGCGTCTTTTGATTGTCCGCTTCAGGCAGCAGAGAGGCTAGGTTCATCACTGACAATAACCTCTGCACAGGTCACACAGCATGTCCACAACACTATCCCATAGCAATCCATAAACCTCCCCAGTCTATATGTTCCTAAGGTTTATGCACCTGCTGTAAAGCATATCTCTCAATGCTGTTAACAGCACCAAGATAGCTACTGTCATAGTGATGTACAGAGAACAGAATGGAAAAAAATTAATAAAATATTATTATATTCAGAAAAACACAACTATATCAATAAGTAAAATATAGGCTGTAAATTCCCTTTAAAACCTGCAAAGGGCTTAATAAAATGACCTACAATACAACAGATACGTTACAAATATCATGCCAACATGGCTGAATAGAGCCGACTTACTCCAGATATCAGCGCGTTCCCGTTATTCTTCATTATTAGCATTGTCTGCACATATTAAATAGCCAACTTAATAAGTTTACAGGAAATCTATTACAGCGGACGCGAGTTAAAAAGATGTAACGTGAGAGCCAAGGGAATCAATCAAAACCCAACGTCCATTCTTCATGGGAGGGTCCTGTAAATCGGAAACCTCCGCTGACCCCGTTGTCATTCTGTCCGCACAACAAGCGCGCCTTCTGAGAAATCTTCCTCTGATTCCAGAAACGTGAAGTTTGAAGTCAATTTTATTTTTCATTCAGGATAAATTTGCATTTTCTCTTCCGAGAATGCCATTAACCAAATTAAAAAAAAGGGGGGAAAAGGAAACAAAATCTCATTAGAAGGCAACATTTGTCGAGGGTGGAACGCAATAAACAGTAATGAACGACGCTCCTTATTGTTTCTGACACTGATGAGCTCCTGAGCAAATTTGTTTATTAATTAAAAATGTTTTTTTTTTTTTCCTCCTCTTTTCCTCCCCTTTATTTTTTCCTCTCTCTGAACGCACATCTCATTGAGTTCCAAAGATGCCCATACATCAAACTTCATCTCCGATGGAGATAATGCGCATCGGTAAAGCTGATTTTCCATGATGAATCTCAGAGCATATAAATTGGCTAATATCTGAAAACATTTACAGATACTAGAGGAATTGACTACTTCTAAGGGATGATGAATGGCTCATTCAAACGCCGGGAGACAGCTCTGCAAATCTCCCCGGCTTCCACAGCCCTCATTTGATTTTCCAATTTACTCCTTTTAAATTTATCTTCCCACTAAAAATAAAAAGTGCTGATATTTTTCCCTTGTGCTGCTCCAGGAGGCGACAGACACAGGAGGGGGGAAGCTATTCTGGCAGAACTAATCCCCTTCCACCTGCTACTGCTCACCTGGCAAAGGGGATCATCGCAAAGACCTGTGTGCTCACAGCTATGTGTTGCATACGGCTTTACACACGGGCACAATTTAACCATTTCCTAAAAATAAGACCATGGACACACTTACAGGCTACAACGCAGATATTTTTTACATTTACATTATCTACACATTTCAACCACACAGGACTGGGGACGGGGGGGGGGGGGGGGGGGGATAGCCACCAAAATTGACAAGTGGTTCAACTCATCACCACAGATTGTAATCAGGGCCGTAACTTGAGGGGGTGCAGTCGCACCAGGGCCCAGGAGCCTTAGGGGGCCCATAAGCACTGACATCAATGAGATTGCAGGTTTGATCTGGCCCATAAGCCAAGGAGACCCACAGATTACCCGAAACACACTAAAATGGATTAAACGCCTTAGCACCCGTAACCATTACTAGCAAGAATTCTCTTTTGGGATGAGGTAGGGGGCCCCGGACAAAAGATTGTATGAGGGCCCACAAGACTTTAATTACACCAATGATTGTAAATTTTACAATGCATATGGTGAAATTCATGGCAAACACGCAACAATGGGGGAAGTTATCTACCCATTAATGCCATCTAGATGGGTGATAATATGGAAGATCTTTGGCGCACTGTCTATTCTTAAGCGTACCGCATCCCCATGCTGTGCCTTGCTCACCAATCCTTGCAAATGTGGGCAGAGAGCATGCCTGGTCAGAGGCCATGACGTAAACCTATCATAATTCTTTAGGTGGCTTGATCTTACTGTTATAAGCAGTGGTTTAGGTGCAAGGATTGCTGAGGTAGCTATCGCAAGGGACTCCAAAACCTTGAGGGTACAAGACTAGCAATGACGAAGGTGTTGAAATTGTAAAAGGACTTATAGACAATGTACCTAAACTAGACAACTCTATTCTGTATGCCAGTGACTTCCAACAGGGGTGCCTTGGAAAACTGCCTGGTGGTCGTGACACTAGTTGGGACGAAGACCACATATCTTTATGCAAAATTCTCTACATCTTAGGAGAATTGGTTTTTTACTAAAAATTTTCGGTAGAGGTGCCTGTGGAAATTTTTTTCAGCAGGTGCCCTAAGTCTGAAAAGGACGTGAAACACTTATTTACCAATGAAGATCTGTGGTGGGGTTGGAAGCATTTATAGCACTTGCATCACAGACCAAGGTATTGACATTATGGCTCGGAAATTGGGTGTATAATACTTGTATTCTGAGTTAAATCAAGTAATTTAAAGGAGTATTCCTATGGTATTCCCAAGCTCTGGGACCCTCATTAACAATAGTAGGGGAACAGAAAGGAGTCTGCGTCTGTGCATCGCTCTCCATTCATTTCCATAAGAGTACCAAAAACAGTAAGCATACTTGAGAATGACTCATGTACCAGAGACAAGATCCGCATCTATAAGATCTTTATGAGAAGCTCCTAGTTGAAAAGGAGTATGTTTGTAGAGTAGCGTAATGCATGCAATAATTTACTGGCAGCTTTATTGTCAAGTTATATGATCCGCTCTGGAGCACTGACATCCTCTCAGCTCATCTGGTGCACAGTGTTGCCTATATGAAGAGGAGTTCAAACTCACATAGTTACATAGTAGATGAGGTTGGATAAAGACATCAGTCCATCAAGTCCAACCTATAACCCTACAATCCCTACAGTGTTGATCAAGGGGAAGGCAAAAGACCCCATGAGGCTCATGCCAATTGCCCCATTTCAGGGGAAAAAATTCCTTCCCGACTTAAAATCTGGCAGTCAGTGTAAAAACCCTGGACCAACGTGTCCTTAAAATCTAGAGTCCATAACCTGTTATATTTCTCTCTTCAAGAAAGGCATCCAGGCCCTCTTTGAACTTCCTGGGGCAGAGAGTTCCAGAGCCTCGCTGTTCTTACTGTGAAGAATCCCCTTCTATGTTTCTGGTGAAAGCTTCTCTCCTCCAGACGTAGAGGATGTCCTCTTGTCACTGTCACTGGCCTAGGAGTAAAAAGATCCTTAGAAGGTTCTTTGTATTGTCCCTTCATGTATTTGTACATTGTTATTAGAGATGAGCGAACACTGTTCGGATCAGCCGTTCCGAACAGCACACTCCCATAGAAATGAATGGAAGCACCTGGCACGGCGACCGGCCGCCGGCAAAGTGTACGTGCCAGGTGCTTCCATTCATTTCTATGGGAGCGTGCTGTTCGGAACGGCTGATCCGAACAGTGTTCGCTCATCTCTAATTGTTATTAGATCTCCCCGTAGACGTCTTTTCTCTAAACTGAATAACCCCAAGTTTGTTAATCTCTCGTTGTCCTCCAGTCCACCCATTCCCCTAACCATTTTGGTTGCCCGTCTTTGCACTTTTTCAAGTTCACTTATGTCTTTCTTGTATATCGGGACCCAAAACTGCGCACAATATGCTAAGTGTGGCCGTACCAGTGATTTGTATAGAGGCATAACTATGTCCTTGTCATGAGAATCTAGACCTCTTTTGATGCATCCCATAGTTTTATTTGCCTTGGCAGTAGCTGCCTGACACTGGTCATTAAAGGTAAGCTTGATGTCCACCAAAATCCCTAAGTCTTTTTCATTGACAGTCTTACCCAGTAATTTACTATTTAGTACAGTCATACATTTTATTACGTCGACCAAAGTGCATTACCTTACATTTGTCAACATTAAACTTCATTTGCCAAGTCTCCGCCCATGCTTCCAGTTTCCTTAGATCCCCTTGTACCGTATTATTCTACTATCTTCTTTATTATTGATTACCCTACAAAGTTTAGTATCATCTACAAATATAGACACCCTGCTTTGTAAACCCTCTACCAGGTCATTAATAAAGATATTAAACAAGAGAGGACCTAATACTGACCCCTGCGGCACCCCACTGGTGACTGTGGCCCAGTCTGAATATTTACCATTAACAAGTACCCTCTGTATCCTATCAGTGAGCCAGTTGCTAACCCAAATGCATATGTTTTCCCCCAGTCCCAACATTCTCATTTTGCATACCAACAGTTTATGTGGAACAGTATCAAAAGCCTTCGAAAAGTCCAGATACACCACGTCTACTGCATTACCCATGTCCAGGTACACCACGTCCACTGCATCACCCATGTCCAGGTACACCACGTCTACTGCATTACCCATGTCCAGGTACACCACCGTCTACTGCATTACCCATGTCCAGGTACACCACGTCTACTGCATTACCCATGTCCAGGTACACCACGTCCACTGCATCACCCATGTCCAGGTACACCACGGCTACTGCATCACCCATGTCCAGGTACACCACATCTACTGCATTACCAATGTCCAGGTACACCACGTCCACTGCATCACCCATGTCCAGGTACACCACGTCCACTGCATCACCCATGTCCAGGTACACCACGTCTACTGCATTACCCATGTCCAGATACACCATGTCTACTGCATTACCCATGTCCAGGTACACCACGTCTACTGCATTACCCATGTCCAGGTACACCACCGTCTACTGCATCACCCATGTCCAGGTACACCACCGTCTACTGCATTACCCATGTCCAGGTACACCACGTCCACTGCATCACCCATATCCAGGTACACCACCGTCTACTGCATTACCCATGTCCAGGTACACCACGTCTACTGCATTACCCATGTCCAGGTACACCACCGTCTACTGCATTACCCATGTCCAGGTACACCACGTCTACTGCATTACCCATGTCCAGGTACACCACCGTCTACTGCATTACCCATGTCCAGGTACACCACCGTCTACTGCATTACCCATGTCCAGGTACACCACCGTCTACTGCAGTACCCATGTCCAGGTACACCACGTCTACTGCATTACCCATGTCCAGGTACACCACGTCTACTGCATTACCCATGTCCAGGTACACCCCGTCTACTGCATTACCCATGTCCAGGTACACCACGTCTACTGCATTACCCATGTCCAGTCTTGAACTGACCTCCTCATAGAAGCTGATCAGATTAGTCTGACAGGACCGATTCCTCATAAACCCATACTGATTGGGTGTTATAAGATTATTTACATTGGGATACTCCAGGATAGCATCTCTTAGAAAGCCCACAAATATCTTTCCCACCACAGAAGTTAAACTTACTGGCCTATAGTTTCCAGGTTCCCTTTTACACCCCTTTTTGAAAATTAGCACCACATTTGCCAATCCTGTGGAACAGACCCAGTCATTACTGAATCCTTAAATATTAGATACAAGGGTCTATCTAAGACCATGCTTAATTCCCTCAGAACTCGGGGGTGTATTCCATCTGGACCGGGCGATTTCTCTATTTTAGTGTTTTGCAGGCGGCGCTGCACTTCTTCCTGGGTTAAGCAGGTGACATTTAATTGAGAGTTAACATTCCCCCTAATCATGTTGCTAGCCAATGGATTTTCATGTGTAAACACTGTAGAGAAGAAGGCATTTAATACTTGTGCTTTTTCCTCATCCTCCTCCACCATTACACCCAGATTATTTTTGAGATTGCCCACATTGTCAGTTTTTATTCTCTTATTATTTATGTAATTGAAGAATAATTTTGGACTACTTTTACTTTCCTTGGCAATTTTTCTCTCAGCCTCAATCTTCGCCTTCTTTATTTGTCTTTTGCACAATTTATTTTTCTCCTTATAGTTTTTTAATGCTGTGTCGCTACTCTCTTGTTTTAGAACTTTAAATGCTTCCTTTTTATCCCTCATTGCATTCTGTACCGTTTTAGTTAGCAATATTGGTTTTCTATGATTCTGCCACTCTTGTCTATGGAGCATGCCTTGTACTGCAGCTGGTGCTATTCTTTAACGCCAAGTTAGTTTGAACAGTGTCCATGAATGGAACATAAACTTTTTAAATTTATCAGTGTCAATAAAGTTATAACATTACTAATAAAGTTTTGTATGTTTGTATGTTTGGATGTTTGTACCTCAATCACACAAAAATCGCTGAACGGATTTGAATGAAATTTGACATATAGATAGACTGTAGCCTCAATTAAAACATAGGCTACTTTTTATCCCGGTAAATGACAAGGCTTCACAACTGTTATGAATTTATTTTCACACTGCTCCTGCCGCAGCTTATCTCAGCCAGGGCTGTTATCTGTCTGTGTAAACACTCGCTAACCCTCAGTGCTTTGTGTACCCATGCATCTACATATTATCTGATCTGCTCCAGGCAGTGCAGACAAACTAACATGGGCAAACACCTTAAATTCAAATTGGCAGTTTGTCAATTTTAAACATGCCTGGAAAAAGAAAATCTAATTTGTCGCAAACAATGAGAGCTATGAAGGAAGCCAGAAGTCACAGAGTTCTCCTCAAGCGGAGCTGAAGGGGATCATCAACGCCAATATATGGTGTCCCAGCGAGCTGCTGAGATGCCGGAACAATCACGGGCACAGCGCAAGGAACGAGTTCAGCGGCAGGTCAGCTTGAGAGATACCGAAATGCCTGAGCATGCAGATCATCGACGCCAACAACATGCTCATTATATGGCTTCCCAGCGAGCTGCTGAGATACTAGAACAATCATGGGCACAGTGCAAGGAACAAATTCAGTGACAGGCCAGCTTGAGAGCTGCCGAAATGCCAGAGCATGCGGATCATTAACGCCAACAACACACTCATTATATGGCTTCCTAGTGAGCTGCTGTATGCCGGAACAATCCCGGGCACAGCACGAGGAACGCGTTCAGCCACAGGCCAGCTTGACAGCTGTCAAAAAGTCAGAGCAGGTAGATCATCAACACCAACAGCACGCTCATTATATGGCATCCCAGTGAGCTGCTGAGATGCTCAAACAATCACAGGCATGGTGCGAGGAACAAGTTCAGCAGCAGGACACCTTAAGAGCTGCCAAAACACCGGAGCAGCCAAACCATCAACGGCAGCAATTTTCTGAATATAGGCGGATCATCCACTCCAACAACCCGCAAACAAAGTTGCGGGCAGAGGCTAGTTGTTCTATAATACTTATCTTTACTATACACAAGACTCACTCATACACAAAGTAGAAGATTAGAACTTTAGTCACAAAACCAGATCTAGGATTATTGAAGACTACTGAAGGTGAACTCTGAAAATTCAAGACAATTATCCGATATTGCAGTAGCTGCCAATGTAAGTTATTCTGCTCTCTAACTCACTTTAGATGCAGCACCAATACCATATAGGACACTACAGGAACTTACTGAACAGTACTGATGTGAAAAAAGCAATTTGGGTGAGATAGAAAACTTACTATTAAGCTGCATTACTCTGTCTCCCTAAGACTTATATTGTGAGCTGTAATTAGATACCTCTGTAAGCTCCACTCCATCTTGAGACCAAGACGGATTAATGGGAGATTTCAGGATTCAATGTCAGTTTAAGAGGAGGACCAGGAAAAGAGACTGATGAGTGGAAAGAAGCATTTTTCTCTAAGATATATTATAAAATGTCTTATATTCACTTGCAAAGTTTGGTGAAAGGTTAGTGACCATTTAACCATATATTTAAGACAGCAGCATTGCCAACCAATATGACCCTAGTTCAGAGTTTCCATGTATTTGGAATAATTTTAGAGGTACTGTATTTAAACAAACTCACATTTTAACAGTACCACCATCCGAACACAATACTGCAGCCAAGCACAGAACTGAAAAATGAGTGTTACTTGTCAAATTAGAGGCTGCTCTGCTCATCGCTGCACTTGTCTTTTTGTCCCCAGAAGCTAATGAACTGCTCCTGACTCATTACTCAAAAAATAAAATAAAGAGGCATTTAGCATATATGAAGCGGTTTCAGTGCACATCCTAGTGGAGTAACAAGAGTCCTACTCCGACCCACCCTGCCGTTAAGTGACAAAGTGATGGATGGTGCCAGGGGAGGGACTAGTGGGTTAAATCTTGATACCAGCTTGAATGGAGTGAGGAAATGGCATGGCAGAACTCAAACATGGAGCCTACAGAATAAGCTATTAATTATAGAAAGCAATCTAATAAAATACGCCGCTGTAGGTGGCGGACACATTTCTAGTCGCGTCAAGAACTTTCAATGTTATTTAGAATTTTCAGAATACATAACTTGGTGGCAGATTTACTGTAGGGATACATGGAGAAGCATGTGAGGTCACTATAGAATAATGTACTGTGTGTGACCAAAGTGTGACGCCTTGGCCTATATCGCTAGTACTTAAACTATATACCAGACATGTAGAAAATGCAGTATAATCTGCAGGATGGACAGGGCAGAGCAGTGCTGACTGATACATAGTTTGAGAGAAAGATATTAAGTCCAAAGGTTTTATTGAATTACCTAATTACTAATTTTGGTTTTAGAGTCCAGTGGGCTGTCCTAAGCTGCCCACAGGACGGGCAGGAAGCCAGTCAATCGGCCCTACACTAACTGACAGCTACACCTATGTGTACACACACACTAGAGGAATGTAGTCAGTGAGTGACTACGACCATCCACTGGACTCCTAAAATCCAAAGTGAGAAGAATTTTTAGATCTAGATATGTGAGGTTATAGAATGTTTCTCACTGATCTATATGTCTGGTCAGCTCCCTTAGGGAGCGTTCACACTACCGTCATTGTCCGACAGGTACTGTCCGCTCCCAGTGTCCGTTCAAAATCTCACACGGACATTAGGAGCGGACAATAGCTGCGTCCGTGACACTTTTCATTCATTTAAATGGCGATCGGGTGCGTTCTTTTGCATTTCGTGCCTGTCCTTAAGTGTCCGTTCCTAAAGATGTCCGACTTTTCAAGCAGACAGCAAAACCCGACATGTAGGTTTCTTTCTGTCCGCTTGAAAAGTCGGACATCTTTACAAGCGGACACTTAAGGACAGACACGGAGTGCAAAAGAGCGCACCCGATCGCCATTTAAATGAATGAAAAGTGTCACGGACACAGCTAGTGTCCGCTCCTAATGTCCGTGCGAGATTTTGAACGGACACTAGGAGCGAACACTACCTGTCGGACGATGACGGTAGTGTGAACGCCCCCTTATATGAAACTCCAAAATATTTATTAAAAAAAAAAAAGCCTTTAAAAATTTAACATTGACCCAATTCCATTTTACAGAACCAATGAAGAAGCAGTAAAATTATAATCCTTAGTTCACACGTAAATTATGTGTGGCTTATTTTGGCACTGGAAAAATCGATACCTAATTAGGTAGCTTTTTTTGGACCTTGCCACGCTTTTTGGAGCTTTTTTGGAGCGTTTTTTTTGTAAAAGCCGCTTCAAAAAACGCCAGGCAGTTTTCCCCTCCTATAAAGTGAATGGGCTGGAAAAAAAAAAACGTGTCGCGTTTTTTTTCCGTGCTGTTTTTTTTAAAAAAAAAAACAACGTGCATTTTTCGCCTTCCATTCACTTCTGCTGCTTCATATGCGAATGGGACAGCAGAGATAGGAAGCACACTACATCAAGAAGAATTGGCCAATCAGAGACAGAATGCAGCCAGGAAATAAAAACGTTCTTCATTCACCGTTGGTTGATTGTGACAAGATTCTCATGCCACCGCTTCATATAAAGTTGGAACTTATGAAAAAATTTCATTTTTTTTTTTTTAAATATAGATTGTGAGTCCCACATACAGTAGAGCTCACAATGTACTTTTTTTTTTTTTAATTTATTTGTTTTTTTTTTCCCTATCAGTATGTCTTTTTTGGAATATGGGATGGATATCCATGCAAACATGGGGAGAACATACAAACTCCTTGCAGATGGGTTTTGCCCTTGGCGGGATTTGAACACCAGGACCCCAGCACTGTAATGCTGCAGTGCTAACCACTGAGCCACCGCGTGGCCCCTGGGACTTATGAAAAATTTTCTCAAGAAATTAGACAGCGACACTGATGCATTTTGGTATCTGCGCAACAAGTTCCCAGGGTTGAGTTATGCAAAGATAAAAGAAGGTGTATTCATAGGTCCACAAATAAAAGAAATCATGGCTGATGAACACTTTCAAGACATTCTAAGTACTGCTGACAAAGATTCGTGGCTGGCATTCAAGTCAGTCGTAATCAATTTCCTTGGAAATAAGAAAAGTGCTGACTACGTGAATGGTGTACAAAAATGCATTAGTGCGTACAAACATCTTGGCTGCAATATGTCTCTGAAAATTCATTTACTTGACTCACATCTGGATTTCTTCCTAGAAAACCAAGGCGCAATCAGTGATGAACATGGCGAGCGCTTCCACCAGGACGTTTTGGTGATGGAGTCACGCTATCAGGGTCGGTGGATGTGGATGGTGCAGCGATATTGGCAGACTGTTGGATGCTTCGGCGTGACTTGTCAACTCATCAGTATAAGCCGAAGTCCACAGACCAAGAAATTGAAACTAAGAACATGCTTAACGAATGTTTGCACATATTTTACATTCTTGAACTTCAAAGTGATTTTTTGTTTATCATATAATTATGTATGTTATATATCATTTCAGTAGCTAGAGCCACGTTCATGTTTATGTTTAAAATTCATGTAGCAATAACTTTTAAAATACAAGTTTTTGTGCAAAAATTACATTTCTTATGTTTTGAAGTAATTGAAATATAAAATTTAAGCTCATGGATATTTCAAGAATGGAGGGTGATACAGAAAAACGGTTTGCATATTCAAATCAGCATGTTCAAATTGACGAAGATCGATTATTGTATACCAAGATATTCGTGGAAAGGTGTTTTTTTTTTTGTTGTGTAGTGTTATTAGAGATCGTCCCATGCAGATTTAAAGGGGGTTATCCAATGCCTTAAAATGTATGACTTATTCTTAGGACAAGCTATCAGTATTAATTCATCCCATCGATCAGGAATCTGAAAGGATCGCGGCTCAGCTCTGTTTCACTGTTTGTCAGGCACAGCTCCATACACTTAGTTCTGGCTGTGTCTGGTATTACAGTTCCGTCCTATTCACTTAAATGGGAAAAAAACTACACAAAGACAACACTTTAATACCAAGTGCAGTCACTACTAAAAGTACCAAGTTGCGCCTGACAAGCAATGAAGTTGATGCTGCCCCTCCAAACATCAGACTGGCAGGGGTGGCAAGAGTCAGATCAACATCAACCTCATACTAATGGCCTATCCTAAGGATAAGTCATCAATTCTGAAGTATCACATAAACCTTTAAGGGTCGGTGGTGCAAAAAGCACATACATGATAACAGCTATGCCCAATCCATGAGACCCCCACCAATTCGGAGAACAGGGTGCTGTTTTATTCTAATTGAGAATGAGGTGGATGCAGACACTCCCCTGCTTCATTCATTTTATTGACTGCGCCAGAAAGACAGCAGATCTTCAATGCTCCCATTGGAATGAATGGAGAGGCCTGTCTGCGTCCACCATTTTCAAGATTGGAAGACAGTCAGGGATACACAATGAAGCAATAAATAAGTTCCTCTGTGAATCTTTACTGTTATCACAGTCCAAACACATATTTTTTTTTTTTGTTTTTGTTTTTTTTCTTTTAAGTCAGGTTTCCTTCCACAGCTAAACCTGTAAACAAGCTGCTTGGTAGCTCGGAGACATAAACTCCGGGTATATAGGTGGCGCTATGTACAATTATATAACTGTAGGCCAAGACTTCACTACATCGCACGTATGACCCATATACTTGCACTATATCACACTGCACAGAATGACGGCTACATATGGCCGCTGCTATAGTCTAGATGTGTACACAAATCTGACTCCACGGCTCTATTCAGAATAAAACCACTTTAATTGTGTATTGATCTAGTAATCGTCTACACTCACAGGCTACACGCTTTATTTTATTTACTCTGTAAGGATAAAATATTAATCAGAGCTGAGTTGTGTCGGCCTCGAAGGGGTTATATGAATTATACAATCCCTTTCAATAGGCCCTATTAAGGTAGGCTGAACTAATACAGGGGGCTGTCAGCTCGGGGGATTATTAGGCAATGACGCATCAGTAGCTCCAAGGTGATTTAGGAAAAACCATCCATTTGTAGATCTTCAATTAGATCTGAAAATTTTACAATTTGTCTTAAACTTTACTTATAGTTTTACCATAGTTATAGTTTTATTAGTCTCCTAAAAGAATTGTATATTTTTTTTGTATATATATTTTTATATAAAATTCAGCTTTGTACCATTCTTCTGTTATTCTCATGACCATAACCATATTTAGATTTATAAATAATTAAATATTTTTGCAGATATAAATTACTTTTTTTTTTTCTTTTTTTTTAAGAATTCTAAAAGATTTTCTCCATTTATCGGTGGCCATGCAGGAATTTTCCATGGTCTCGCATTTGTCAGAAACCCAGCCATGAATTCCTTACTGTGGGCAGGTTATCAGTCAGGGGCACTACGTGTATAAGAAGAGAACCAGACCCAATAAGGAAATCATGGCTCAGTTTCAGTGTATAGAAAGTTCCTGCTTTCATCATCGTATCCATTGGCAATTGATGAAGATAAAAGATTGTCAACGCTAAGATGGTTAGAGAAAGACAGAGCAAATTGTTTTACTTATATCTGCAAAAATGTTTCACTTTTACATATGGTTATGATCATGGAAAACCCCTTTAAGAATAAATTGACAGCTGGGTGTTACTGACAACGTCAAAGCCGTGTTTATGACTAATTGACCAATAATCCTAGGTAACTGTCGTCGTCCTAATTAATTAGGCTGAGTGCCAGGCTGTAAGAAAATGACACCAGACACACAATGTTGGTATTAGTTCCTTTCTCAACCAAGAAGGAAATACTGACACACTTTTATTAAAAGAACGTGGGGTTAAATAGTAGTAGAGAAAGTAAGAGAGATAACAACAACGTAAGTTTCCATATTCATTCCTGATTGGTATGGTACATCTCAATCAAACAGAAAAAGTTTAAGCAGTTCCATATGTAGCCAGATATTCCCGGTCCTGCATGGTAACCTTGGGGAGCTGTCTTCTGGCAGCAAGCCAAGCATTTGTCTTCTTGCAACCAACCTGGATGCAGGCGCCATCATATCATATAAAATTATACCAGTTTCAAGCATAAGCAACTATATCTAGCATTCAGCTTTTAAAGGGGCTCTATCAGCAAACTTATGCCGTATGAGCCCCACATATGCCTGAATAGCCTTTAAAAAGTGTGCGTCTGTGTGTGTCTGTCTCTGTGTCACAGTAACCTAGGAGCAGAAATGGTAGGGGAATGTTATACTGGGGAAGAGATGGAGAGGGAACATGAAACTGGGGACAGATGGAGGGGGTGGACATAAAACTGGGTGAGAGATGGAGGGGGGACATGAAATGGGGAAGATGAAGGGGGATATGAAACTGGGGGAGAAATGGAGGGGGGACATGAAACAGGAGTGGGTGAAGGGGGCACTTAAACTGGGGGGACATTAAACTGGGGACAACTGGAGGGGGCATTAAACTGTGGAGGTAGCTGGAGGGGGACCTGTCTGCCTCTAGTTGCCCCCAGTTTAATGTCACCCTCCAGCTACCCCTACGGTTTAATGTCTGCTTCCAGCTGCCCAAGTTTAATGCCCCCCTCCAGTTGGTTGTCCCCAGTTTAATGTCCCACTTTATCTGATATTAATTTATTGTTCCCCTCCAACTACCCCCATTGCTAATGTCCCCCTGCAGCTGCTCCAGTTTCATGTTTAAACTGGGGCACCAGGAGAGGGACTTAATACTGTGGGGCAGTTGGAAGGGAACATTATAATGTGGGGACATATAATGTACGGGTGACTGTAGGAGGATTATACTTTGTGGGGGCACAAGAAAAATGAATGAGAATGGGCGGTGTCAACGTAGAAGTGGGTGGAGCTAAACTTCCTGCGGCGCACTTAACCCTCTAGAATAGTTTCAATTTCTAATGCGGCCCCATGGGAAAATTAATTGCCCACCCCTGGTTTAGACTAATGTAAAGCAATATGTACAGTACTAGGCAAAAGTTTTAGAGGCAGGAATGGAAAAATGGTTACCAAGAATGCTTTCTGAAGTAGTTTACATTTGTCAATGAACACAATAAAGTGACTGAACAAAATAGAAATCTAAATCCCATCAATATTTAGTGAGACCCTCCTTTGCCTTCCATCAATTCTTCTACATACATTTGTAGACCATTTTTGAAGGAAATCGACAGCGACGTTGTTCCAGGCATCTTGGAGAACTAAGCACACTTCTCATGTAGATGTAACCTTGGCTCCAATCCTTCTATTTCTTCCTGTAATCCTAGACAGACTGGATGGTGATGAGATCAGAGCTCTGTGGGCACCATATGACTTCCAGGTCACACCAGATCTAGATGGGATTTAGATTTCTCTTTTCTTCAGTCGCTTAATTTTGTTAATAAAGTATTAATACCTCTATTGGAAAGAATTCTTGCGATGTAGCATGTTCTTCATACCTACTTTTGCACAGTACTATACGTCTTAAAGAAGTACTGGTATTCTTATTTATGGCACATCAAAGACATTTACTCTTCTATTTCTGGAACAGCCATAAAAGTGAATAGATAGACCCACACGTGCACAGTCCTTCATTCACTGGGGGTCAGGGGCTTTCATTTACAAGCTTGTGCGGGTCCTAAATGCGCAACATCTCTGGAATGTGCTATAAATGTCCAAGATGGGAAACCTCTTAAGATCCAATGTTTTCTTTCCAGTATTGATCTGAATCCCCTTACAACATGGTCAATATATGTCACATCCAATAAAGTACATAATCACTTCCATACATTAATTGACCATTGTAGTAATGACTTGTAACTATTCACGTGTCCATACATTCATATACAAGAGGTCACATCAAGGAAATATATAGACATATGTAGGTGTCTCTATGTATACACACGCACATTTGTTGTTGTGATGTATTAATTGTACGTGTAGTATATAATATAAGCCAGAAGAGCACATGAGAGCTCATCAACCTACAAAAAAGAGCAAACTGTAAAGTAAGCAGCAAATGTCATCTCTAGGGAGAGAAATACTAAGGCTGGGTGCTGAAACTAAACTCCTGGAAATACAGCCTGCACTGCCACTTCTGCTTTTAGCAGCTACATAATTGGGACAGATACGGTCTACACATTGCTGAGCAAGCACCGAGAGGAAAGACATTCATCATTTTAATTGCATTGTGTTTAATTATTATTAGGAATCTGTGCAGAAGTTGAAATAGAAATTATTGAAATGGTGAGAATGGAGAAGGATATTATTGGGCCATTCTATTAAAGGCTTTTGTTATCCGAGGCCTGGGCTCTGTGGGTGACAATGATGGGTGTTACAATACTTGGAACAAAGCTAGGGCAAAAGATAGCGCTGCCCTATTTGGCTTATTTTCAGCAAAGTCTGAAGAAGATACCCTATATATGGTACAGTCTTGGAAACAGTCCCATTTCCACTGCAAGGTAGTAGATACTCTCAGCTCACCTCGGTACCACAAAGTACTTTCACTTTTTTAGTACCTGCTTTAAACTAGGTACCAAGCAAGCCAAAGTGGTATTCTATGGTCACATGTCCTTACATGGCGGAGCTGGTCATCACTTGACAACCAGCTACACGAACCTTCTCCAATGGATCAACTACTGAGTTGAGTTGATGTGACCTAGACCAAGTCAGTTCGGTATAATGCACTATATAACACCATTGGTGACATTTCAGAGTTAGGCTTAATTCACACGGGGAGCGGTAGGGCAGATTTTGGCACCGAGAGTGACGTGGGGAGCCGCGTCACTCTCGGATCAAAACCCGCCTGCCACGACTGTCTTGGCTTCCGACAGTCGCGGCTTCCCCCTCCGGAGCCGCCTAAAGAAAGGGCAGCCCGCTTCTTTTTTCCATGAGCAGCAGCATGCCGCACACGGAAAAAAGTAGCCTGGCGGTCTACATAGACCACCATTGTGAGGGGGCGGATTATGATGTGGATTACGCACCATAATCCGCCCCCTTAGTGCCCATGTGAACGACCCCTTACAACAAACAAGGCTCATCCAGCCAACTACTAACCACGGGCCTGTTCAAGAATCAAAGAAGATTTATTGGCATGTTTGAATAGATATTTGTCATTGCCAAAGCAAATAATGTGTAGGGCATAGGGTGGATGGATGGGTGAGTGGGTGGGTGGGTGGGTGATTTGTGGTATAACAGTCCATGGGGTCTCATCTTCCCCTCATTTGGTGGCAGCTGGACATGTATTGGGCAGCGATCTCCACAGTGGACTCCTCTTCTCCCAGTAGGATGTAGAGTTTCCTCTTCTCATCAAATTGAATTAAATCAAATCAGAAGAGCTTTATTGCTATCTATACAGATGAAGGGCAAGCACCCCAATAGACCAAATGGGATATCACTCCAAAACAGTCTCCCAAGGCTCTTTAAATAGTTCAGCAGTTTTTGAGGATATGTGAGGACTATGAAAATCATGGCCAACACACAACCCTACTTATATCGGAGTTGTGTGCTGGCTAAGGTTGACGGGATGTGAAAAACGGGTCATCTTTAATTTCCCCCCAAAGTATTTCTATGTTTTTCAATGTCTTTGTGAAAAAATGGATGGCAGGTGGATACCGTTCCTTTTTTCCGCATGGACCCAGAGAATTCAATTGGCATAATGTCTCAATGATGAACCTAAGTCCAGGACAAAAAGACAGACAGACTTGCGCTTTTTATCTTCTTCCCTAAACGTCCAGGCAAAAAAATTAAAAATGAACTTATGAATGAATACATTGAAATGTTAAGATCCGTATGCCATTCGTAAAAAATGAGGAACGTGTGAATAGGGCTTTAAAACTCTTGAAGGCTGGGGCCCTATGATTTATTTTTTTTTATTTTTTTTCTGTAGGTTATTGAACCAAAGCCAAGAGTGGCTTTGAGAGGAACAGGAAATATAAAGCAAGCAAAATCTGCAAAAAACAAAAACTGTTTTTCCAAAAACATGGGGCTTTAGCCTAGACTGGCTGGCGTAGAGGCAGTGCCATCCCATCCTGAGTACTACTAAAGTACCAAAAACATTCTAACCATTAAAAAAATAAAAATAGTTAAGACAATACTGCAATATCTCTAACACACATAGAAAGGTAACAATAGTTTTAGTACTGGAGATGAGACCTGGTCGAGGACAAGCAACTAGACAAACATAGTATTAAAGAAATAACATGGCCTAGTATCTCAAGCAGCCATATTTCTTGGATGCTAGCAATCAGCAAATGTTCCATCTTAATTTACAGCACCACCACAGGAGAAACAAAGCATTACATGATGACCTTTTAACCCAATGGTCCGTCTGTGTAATGCATGGACAGATTGGAGGACAGGGTCTTTCATGGAGAGAGATGCTCTTTAGAACAGCCCTAAGGTGTTTTTTTATGTAGATTGTGAGCCCCATATAGGGATTACAATGTACTTTTTTTTTTCCTATCAGTATGTCTTTGTAGAATGGGAGGAAATACACGCAAACACGGGGAGAACATACAAACTCCTTGCAGATGTTGTTCCTGGCAGGATTCAAACCCAGGACTCCAGTGCTGCAAGGCTGTAGTGCTAACCACTGAGCCACCGTGCTTCCCCCAGCCCTAAGGTTTTAATACTATATTTGATAACCCTGCCTACAACGCATAGGTGGGTTAAGGATACCCAGCCTAATAGAGGTGTATAAATATCAAAATTACTATCATGCAGAGAAGTCGGGCGCAGAAACTAGGTCTCTAGTCCGTTCTGTCACTCTCAGAACTTCCCCAAAATGATAAAATTACATCTAATAAATAAAAAGCATAACAGATAAAATCCTGATCAATGCACTGACTTGTTCACCCTGATGCACAGACATCAAAATCTGGCCAAGGGAACATATTTTATATCATCACCCGAAAGATCAAATGTAACTCCGAGAAATCAAATGAAGTGTAAAGAAGATTGATACTTTCATGGACGATTCTCGGCCTCAGAAAAAAAATAAAAAAAATATACACAAAAATAAAAAAAAGAGGAGAGCACTATTTAATATAAAAAGAAATATATTAATAGACATCACATTTACGGTCAGTCTATTAACTTTACAATTACCCCACTCAATGAATTTTGCTTTACTGGGTATGATACAGGCTAATCTGCCTGCTTTGCCCTTGTGCTGGCTGACGGGAGTCGGATAGAAGTAGGTCCAAAGCAATCAGACCGCCTGACGTTGACAAATGGCTATGCTGCGGCAGACTTGTGGAGAGGGAGGGAGGGAGGGAGTGGAGACACATTCACTTTAATCTCTTTCTTGATTAAATCTAAAGCCGTGCTGTTCTGACATCATGTGATTTGCTCACAAAGCGTCGGCGCGTTTCAGCATGCTGGGTATAAAATGCTACATTTCCAGGTCCTTAAAAAAGAATGCAAAACGCACTGGCATTAAACGGCTAGGAGCCACCCTAAATATATGTGGGTGCTTTCACAGAACCTAGCCTGCTGGGTTAATTCCTATACCTTTGGTTGTGCCTTTTAATATAAATAAGAAGCACTTGTACGCCTAAAACAGATATAGCAGTGCTGAATTTGTCATTTATTCTTGAAGCTGCCTTGTTAAGGCATAAATTCTTTGCGTTACAGTGTGGTAGGATAAGGCTGCGTTCACATCTGCATTGGAGGCTTAGTTTGTAGCCTTTGTTACAAATTTGTCAAAAATTATAAAAAAAATAATAATAAAAAAAAATTATAATAGCTTTTTTTTTTTTTTTTTAATTTCGGTAAAATGGTGGATATGATGATTGAGCCTGATGACCACATTATAGTCAAGTGGGCTGGTCCGGTGCCAGATTTGGCACAGTCATCAAAACAAACAATGCAAATGTGAAGCGAGTCTCATCCGCAGTCCTACGTCAACCGCACTTCTGTTTTTCCCAAAATAATACATTAAATATGAATCAATTTAGTAATTGGGAATTTGATAGTAAAATATTTGCTAAAAAAAATAATGTACTAAATATGTATCAATTTAATAATTGGGAATTTATTTAATAGTAAAATATTTGCTTAAAAAAACTAAAAAAAAATTTTTTAAAAAAATGCCCGTATCAAAGAGATTCTTAAAAAGACCTTTCTAAAGGCGACGTCTCTCTTAAATCTCCTAGCTACAAAAGCAAAATTTAGCCGCCTATAAAAAAGCGAAGTGCTAAGCATAGTGCTCCTACTGATGTACTGTACCGACAAGCCGGGTTTAAGCGTGCATGCCATAGCGCGCACAATGGAGCTCTAAAAGCGTGCGGAATTATAAAAAGGGAAGAAAAAAAAAAGAAACGGGAAAGATGAAACCCACAAAGAATTATTTGCTGTCTTTCTTCTTTATTGTTAGATTACCTATGTGCCTAAAGGCGGGACTCAAAAGGTAAACATAACACCAGGTAATAAAAAACGCAGGCGATGGAAGTGTCTTTTTTTTTTTTTTTTTTTTCACCAGACTAGGCAAATATTTATGGCGTAGTTGACAAACTCGTGCCTAGTAAAAGAAGCAGCAGAGAGAGCAATTACCCTGATATTCATGGCTCACTTTGAATATTGCACTGAACATTACTCATAAATCTTTTACGAGAAGATCCCCTGAGCTCACTTAACAGCCAGTTTTAATCATGCAGTTGACACGGAGAAAATAACAAAATGTATTTTTTCAGTGGCAAATTAATTTAAGTTTGAGCCTCCTCCTGAAGCGCTGCTCTTTTCATCTCCTCTCATTTTAGGGTTTTTTTTTTATTATTATTATTAGTAGCAGCAGAGTATTTCCTCCTACCCTCTCGCCGAGGAACCCGGTGTTACTGAGCGGGAGGAGGATTCCGGGGCGGAAGGACAACATAACACAAGCAAAAGGGATTCACAAGCAGAACAAAAGGCGTTTAATGGGCAAGAGGTTTTTATTTGTGGTGACGGGCGGGTTGTGGGGTTATGGAAGGATAATAATTACCTATACGCAATGATGGTGGCCGATGGTATCCAGGAATATTTCCATTGTTAAGAAAATAGAGGAATGTTTGTAAGAAATAGAATTCACATATATAAAGTAGCAGAGTAAAGATGAATGATGCAATGCAAAGAATTTAGTAAAACAAGGGTGTACAGACACACAGATAGACTTACACAGTCCAGTCACATTAATGTGACCACCTGTCAAACTCCAGAATAACCCCCTTTGGCAGAGCGGACCGCTGCGAGACGTGCAGGAAGAGAGGGGATGTTGTGATGATGTTCACTGGGTTGTTGAGCCATGCCAACTCCAGTGCCGTGGCCAGCTGCGCTAGGTTACGCGGTTGAGGATCCATGGCGCGAACAGCCCGATCGAGGTGGTCCCACAGATTCTCGATTGGGTTCAAGTCCGGGGAATTTGCTGGCCAAGGGAGTACGGTAAACTCATCCTGGTGCTCCTCCAACCACGCACGTACACTGCGAGCTTTATGACACGTCGCAGTGTCCTGCTGGTAGATGCCATCATCCTGAGGAAAATCATTTCACATGTAGGGGTGAACATGGTCTACAAGGATAGATGCATGCTTGTGTTAATCCATCGTGCCTTCCACAATGATGAGTGCACCCAGATGGCTGATGACACGTGCCTTCTGCGATTGGTTATTTAACGTTGACGTCACAAGTAGGCGCTAGTCACATTAATATGACTGGACTGTGTATTACCAAGAAAGGGTGCAATTATATGGGGTGCAGAGCTGGCAATCGCTACATGGCACTGGAGCCTCAGTGGGCCCAGGGGCCTCTCTAACATGAGAAGACCCCAGTATTATTGACAGCACGTGGCAAGTGGGGGCCCCAACGCATATTTTACATTGGGCCCTAGAGCTTCAATTTATACCTCTGTTACTATGTAAAGGGGTTGTAAGCCATTAAAAAAAAAAAAAATTGAAAGTACAAATAAAGGAGACTCTTGGGTGATTCCACCAGACCCTACTAAAGGACTCTCCGAGGCCAGAAATGCCCATTTCATTATGCTAATTAGGTGGCAAGTGTCACCAGGGAGGTCCCATTCTTGGCAATTGGTCTGGGCCTCGCTTCATAGCACTGCCTAACAACTCCCCCCTTTGCCCTAATAGTGCCTTTCCAAAGTCATGCTGCTTCCCAACGAAACTTTACACACGCTCTGTTCATTTTCTGCCAGGCACATTGCCCTATACACTTCTTGCTGTCAAAAAGGTCTCACTGCTTTGGCAAAAACAGAACAATATGTTGCGGGGAGCACAATGACATAGGAAAGGCTGTCCCTGTCAGTCAGAGAGGTGTGAGGAACCTGGAGCACTTGTGGTGAATGGTACCGCCACCCAATCACCATAATGGAATACAAGAGATTTTATTGGCCAGGAGAATACAGTGAACAGCAAGAAGATAGTTTTTCTGCCTCCGATTTACTCTGTTGGGTTTTGCCAAGTGGAATCCGCTTGATGATAGGTCATGAGGAATTTAAAAAAATTTAAAAAATTCCGCCTGCAAAAGTTTCTGAGTGAACATATCTGTATTATGCCAGTAAATTAATGAATAGTGTATGGTTATTAAAAGGGTCACCATGAATGTCATGTACTCGCAACAGTTACTGTCAAAGGAAGCTCTAAATACAATAGAAGATTTTTGAGGCGGTCTGAGGGAATTTTTGCTAATTTAACCAGAAGAGCATTTGTGAGAACAGGCAGTAATGTTGTACAAGAGAGCCTTGTTTGCAAATTCAGTTTTAGATCATCCAATGGCGTTCAGTAGGTTTGAGCTCAGGGTTGTTTGAGCCAGTCAGGTTCTTCCATACTAAATGCACCCAACAATGAATTTATGGACCTTGGTTTGAGCACTGGAAAAAGGGTCTTCTCCAAACTGTTCCCACAAAGTTGGAAGTATACAATTGTCCAAAGCGTCTTGATATATTAAAGCATTAATAACTCTTTTCACTGGAACTAAGGGCGTAGGCCAATCCTTGATAATCCCATATTATCTCCCCTTTACTAAACTTTACAGTTGGGACAATGTACTTAGGTAGGTAACGTTGTCTTGGCATACACCAAAGACCACCTAGACTGGTCCATTAGATACAGAAGTGATTTGTCACCGCACAGAACACGTTTCCACCGCTCCAGTTCCCAGTGGCAGCACGGCACTTTACACCACCCATCCAACCCTTAGCATTGTGCCTAGTGATATAAGGCTTGCATGCAGGTGCTCGGCCATGGAGACCCATGCCATGAAGCTCCTGGTGCACAGTTTTTGTGCTGATGTTAATGCCATCGGAGATTTGGGATTCTGCAGTTACTGGGTCCACAGAGCATTGGCGACTTCTATTATTGTAGGGTCTGCCTGCACTTTGCGACTGAGTTACTGAATACCTCTCCTTTCAAATACTACCACTCACAGCTGATGGTGGAATATCTAGGAGGGAAGACATTTTATGAACTGACTTGTTGCAGTGGTGATATCCTGTTCCAGTGTCAGTACACTTTTAAGAACAAGCTATTCGGGAAGTAAAAATGGAGCATCTTTAGCACACTTTGATACATGAAAGTGTTCTGTATTAACTTGGTACTGTCGATTGTGACTTGTTTGGCCCTCCTAGGTCACATACATACGATTTGCCGCGGCGGGAAAAATCGTGGCCATTGTACAGAGCAGGCAAAGTGGATGGGATTCATGCAAATCCCATCCCCAATTTGCGGAAAAGATCGCAGCGCAGACAGGCTGCGATTTGCAAAGCCGTTGCGTCTTTGCAAATCGCAGCATATCAACTATACCTACGGAAACGCCGGCAGCTTTCCCGTAGATATAATGTTAAGAGAAAGTCCGCAGAGGAAAACTCTGTGAACTTTCTCTTAAAAGCGCTGCGGAAAGAACCGCAATGCGTTCACACCTTAGCCTTAAACAGGCTTTCTGAAGACACATTCCCTTTAAAAGTTAGGCCAAAAAACCGAGACAGCCAGGACACTCAAAGGGATGACACAGGAACCCCATCTTGTTATTGCTGGGGTCCTCAGAGATGGGACCACTGTGATCAGGCACTTATCAAGTGTCCGGTGGAGGATCTCAAATACACAGTTGAGACATATTCACATCTCAGTCCGGATTTCCATTTTTATGTTTCAATAAAGGAACAATATGTAAGATGTAAGATATCAGTTGCATTGGCCACCAGTTTGATGATGCAGGATTTTTTTCACCCACAATTTTTGTTGGAACCTTGACTGTGCACTTTTTAATTCCTTAAAACACAAGTTCTAGGTAATTCAGAGGCTGGAAATTCTCTTATTAAAATTCCTTTGTCAGGAATTAGGACTTACGCGCAACTCCATTCAGATCCTGAAGAAATCGCTCCAGAATTATCCGTGCGATCAAGGCTGGAGAAAAATCTACCTGTGGAGAGAAAGCAGAATCTGTTGTGAAACTGGGTGTCCACAGATATGCTGAAGACTGATAAAGCCACTAATATTCCCATCTTGGCTGTGTTTGGCCAAACACCTCCTATAAGTGATAAACTAAACCTTTTAGACAGTCACCAATACAGGTATTCGGCCAAACACAGCCAAGAGGGGAATGTGGCTCCTGCCGCTGTTCTATACTGTTTCTGTAACTCCCACAGGGGTAGCTAAGAGTTACAGAAACAGGACTATTCTTATCTCAGCCATTAAAGGCTTACATGGGAATAATTCTTTAGGCTAACGCCCCATGTAGTCGGCTTCAGCAAAAGTGTGTTGTGAGGAAAACCCACGATGACCAACGGCTACACGTGTCCTACTGCACTACCAATGGGATCAAGCCTGAGGAAGTTCTTATTCCAGAACAAAACGTTACACACAATTCTTTGATCCTATAATACTATATTCCTTCTACACAATTGGATAACTTAGCATTGTAATACATGTAACCATTCCACTGCTTTTTAGAAAAATGAAACCTTTCACTTAAAACTTATGATGTGTGCAGTGATTTCTACATATGATGTAATGGATTGGAGGACCCCTCCCACTTGCAACACCACCTACCAACAGTGTATATGGAACCAGAGACATAGGAACAACACGGTCATGTGATAGATACACAGGAGATGTCCGATTACTGTGCTGTGACTGTAAGGGCGGATTCACACCTGCGGCCGGTCTCCGCTTGGCAGGTTCCCGTCTTTTGCCCGAGAAACTGGACAGGAAACAGAAACCGGCAGTCACTATTCAAACCCATTCATTTGAATGGGTTTGCAAAGTGTCTGGCCGTGTGAGTCTTCTGCCTGTCCACGGCGAAAATGTTTAAAAAAAAAAAAAAAAAAAAAATAGAAGACACCCATGGGCGGACACTTTGCAAACCCATTCAAATGAATGGGTTTGAATACTGACTGCCTGTTTCCATCTCCTGTCCAGTTTCTCGGGCAGAAGACGGAAACCCACAAAGCGGAGACTGGGCACAGGAGTCTGCATGCAGAAGACGGAAACCTGTCAGACTGGGTCCGGCCGTGAGCGCTGGTGAGCGTTTTATGCTCTCCGCCGCGAAACCGTTTTTTTTTTTAAACCGGACACAGAGTACTGCATGTCTGACTCTGTGTCCGATTTTTAAAAAAAACAGTTTCGTGGTGGAGAGCATAAAACACTCACCGGCGCTCACGGCCAGACATCTTTCAAACCCATTCAAATGAATGGGTTTGAAAGAGTCCTGCAGCTTTCCGTCTCCTGCTCTGTTTTGTGCAGGAAATGGAAACCTGTATGAACGGAGACTGGGCGCAGATGTGAACGAGCCATAAACGAAGAAAGATAACAAGCAGAGATCTAGAAAATCATGAGAAATTAATACAGAAAGTTTATTGAAAAATTGTACAACTTTTCTTTATATAATTTTTTTTTTTTTTTTTTTTTTAAAAAAAAGCACTTGATTGTTTCTCTTCATTTTTAAAGAGAAACTTTCAACCATCTCCATGTAAGCCAGGATAGATTAGATATTTCTGAAGGCCAAAAGGCGGATTTAAACTATTTTCTGCTAACAATAAGCTTCTGTGCTTACAAACCAAGCATGCAAGATGTCGGCTAATGGTGGATATCTGTCAAAATACTGATCTTCTGCATTGCCTTGTGCTACATCCAGTTCATGGAAACTATGTCTAGTCTCCAGACATCATGGCAGGATTTAGTCATTTTTCCTGAATTTTAATTTTTTTTTTAAATTTAATTTTATAGTAATAAGTAAAGAATACTAAAAGCATACATGACGTCTTATGCATCCAACACATACACATCAGAGCGAATTACAGATACAATTGGCATGCAATAGAAGACAACAAGCAATTCGGGGTCAAGAGCAGAACTGTTTTCTACAGGAATCCCAAGCCGTCCATAACAAAAAGAAATCATCGGCGAAGTAGTTCAGAAGGCCGGTCAATCGTTGTTTTAAATTCCAGCAATGGTGTCCATAAGCCCAACCTTTATAGAACAATCATTAACAACAAGTTGTTCAGAAAGTGACTGAAATCCCTAAGCACTGTAATATCCACAGGTCACTCGCCAGTTTTTGCCTATATATAATATTGCTAACAATTTTAATTTTTGAATCACTATATCCAGAGTTACCGTAAATTTAAAAAAAAGAAAAGGAAATTGATGTTTCGCCAAAATCAGAGAAAACAAATTAACCCTTCAGTCTGATCCTGTAGTTAAATTCCCTTTCATCTAATCCCTACTTAGGGCGGGTTCACACCTGCACCCGGTCTCCGCTTTCAGGTTTCTGTCTTCTGCCTGAGAAACTGGACAGGAGACGGAAACCGGCAGTCACTTTTCAAAGCCATTCACTTGAATGGGTTTGCAAAGTGTCCGTCCGTGAGCGTTTTGTGGTCTCCACAGTGAAACAGTTTTTTTAACCGGACACAAAGTCGGACATGCAGCGGAGACCACAAAACGTTCACGGGCGACACTGACCGCCGGGTTTCCGTCTCCTGTCAGCAGAAGACGGAAATCCACAAAGCAGAGACCGTATGCAAGGGTGAACCCACCCTAACACTCAATTTGCTACCAAGAAGTAGTATAACAGAATACAGAATCCAACTATACGTGGTTAGTGTGTGGCCTCTTACCATGGAGACAAATAAATCTGAATAGGAGCTATAAAACAAAATTGTAAGATATTTTATTTAGGAAGCTTTGGAACAATATAAACATTAGGTTCATCGATGGACACAGCTTAAACTGTTCATACCCAGACTGTTTACTTTTCTATTTCTTAGATTAAGAAGGTACCAGTTGCTTATGTATCAAATCCACAAAACAGAATGGACATGCAGGCAAAAACTAATTCATAAATAATATAAAGTTTAACAATTAAACATGAATAATAAGTAATTGTACATTCCCACACATCAGTCTTGTTCTTCCCATTACTCTATCCTCAAGGTTAATGATATGTGACTATACTATTAACTACAGCTTGCCACTGAACGACACTGCCCAATCTCATGTGGACAAACCTTAGAGCAGTTTTTCTGGATATTAGATTGATAATAAATAATAATAATACATTTTATTTATATAGCGCCAACATATTCCGCAGCGCTGTACAATTTATAGGGTTCAGATACAGACATACATAACAAAGAACGTCATTTCACACAATGGGACTGAGGGCCCTGCTCAAAAGAGCTTACAATCTATGAGGTAGAGGGGGTGACACAAGAGGTAGCAGGGGCGGCATTGCTTATACAGTGTTCAGACAATTTTGTGCATTAGGAATTGTGATAGGCTTGTCTGAAAAGATGCGTCTTTAGTTTGCGTTTGAAACTGTAGAAGTTGGGAGTTAATCTTATTGTCCGGGGTAGAGCATTCCAGAGAAGTGGTGTAGCTCGGGAGAAGTCTTGTATACGAGCGTGGGAGGTTCTGATAATAGAGGATGTAAGTGTTAGGTCATTGAGTGAGCGGAGAGCACGGGTTGGGCGGTAGACAGAGATGAGGGAAGAAATGTAGGGAGGTGCAGCATTATGGAGAGCCTTGTGGATGAGAGTAATAACTTTATATTTTATTCTATAATGAATAGGCAGCCAATGTAGTGACTGGCACAGACCAGAGGCATCGCTGTAGCGTCTAGCCTGATAGATGAGCCTGGCTGCTACATTC
The DNA here is from genome assembly GCF_031893055.1 of Leptodactylus fuscus. Taxonomy (NCBI): domain Eukaryota; kingdom Metazoa; phylum Chordata; class Amphibia; order Anura; family Leptodactylidae; genus Leptodactylus; species Leptodactylus fuscus. The sequence goes on along the minus strand of NC_134271.1, from coordinate 118,214,493 downwards.
AGAATAGATTGTAGAGGAGAGAGTTTAGTGAGGGGAAGACCGATTAGTAAGAAGTTACAGTAGTCAAGGCGAGAATAAATCAGAGAGACAATAAGTGTCTTTAGTGTATCTCTGGTAAGGAAAGGGCGTATTCTGGAGATGTTTTTGAGGTGGAGGTGACATGAACGTGCGAGTGATTCAATATGAGGGGTGAAGGAAAGGTCTGCGTCAAATATGACCCCAAGGCAGCGGGCATGCTGCCTAGGAGTTATAGTAAGGCCTGAGACTGCAATGGATATATCAGGGACAGATCTGTTAGATGGTGGAAACAGTAGTAGTTCAGTCTTAGAGAGATTTAGTTTCAGATAGAGCGAGGACATGATATTAGAGACAGCAGAGAGACAGTCACTGGTGTTCTGTATGAGTGCAGGGGTGATGTCACGGGAAGATGTGTATAATTGGGTGTCATCAGCATAAAGATGGTACCTGAAGCCAAATCTGGCGATGGTTTGTCCAATGGGGGCTGTGTAGAGAGAAAAGAGCAGGGGGCCGAGGACCGAGCCCTGAGGAACCCCAACAGCAAGGGAAAGAGGGGAGGAAACAGAGCCCGCAAATGATACACTGAAAGTGCGGTCTGAGAGATAAGAGGAGAACCAGGAGAGTGCAGTGTCATTGAGGCCGACTGAGCGGAGCATAGTGAGGAGGAGATGATGGTCAACAGTGTCAAAAGCTGCAGAGAGGTCCAGAAGAATAAGAAGAGAGAAGTCACCATTGGATTTATCCATTAGGAGATCATTGGAGACTTTTGTGAGAGCTGTTTCAGTAGAGTGCAGAGCGCGGAAACCAGATTGTAAGGGGTCAAGCAGAGAGTTAGCAGAGAGATAACGGATTAACCGAGAATAAACCAGGCGTTCCAAAAGTTTAGAGATGAAGGGGAGGTTAGAGACGGGTCGATAGTTAGCAGCACAGGATGGGTCCAGGGAGGGTTTTTTCAGTAGCGGGGTTATAACAGCATGCTTGAAGGAGGATGGGAAGATTCCAGAAGAGAGAGAGAGGTTAAATATTTTAGTAAGGTAAGTAGTGACAGCAGGGGACAGAGATTGGAGAAGGTGTGAGGGGAAGGGGTCACTACTGCAGGTTGTGGGGAAAGATGAAGAAAGTAGCTGGGAAACTTCCTCTTCTGTGACAGGTTCAAAAGATGAGAATGGACAGTCTAAAGTGCGGCTGGTGAGGGGATCAGTACTAAAAGGGATCAAAAGGGATGTTAAAGTCACCCATGATGAGGGTAGGAATGTCACTGGATAAAAAGTGGGGAAGCCAAGAAGCAAAGTGGTCCAAAAATTGGTAGGGTGAGCCAGGTGGGCGGTAGATCACGGCTACACGTAAGGAGAGTGGCCGGAAAAGTCTGATAGCATGGACTTCAAATGAGGAGAATGTGAGTGAGGGGACCGGGGGAATGGACTGAAAAATGCACTGCGGTGACAGGAGTAATCCTACCCCACCACCCTGCCTGTTATCAGGCCTAGAGGTGTGTGCGAGTTGTAGGCCACCATGACACAGAGCAGCAGGGGAGGCCGTGTCTGCCTGCTGGATCCAAGTTTCAGTAAAGGCGAGCAGGCCGAGGGATTTACTAAGGAATAAGTCATTAATGTATTCTAGTTTGTTACACACTGAGCGGGCGTTCCAGAGAGAGCAGCTAAAAGAGACAGGGGAGAGATGAGGGGAAGGAACACGGTAAATATTGATGAGGTTTGTAGGCCTTCTATGTGTGCAGGGAGAAGAGTTAGTGAAGGAAGGAGGGCCAGGGTTAGGAGAGATGTCCCCAGCAGCGAGGAGGAGCAGAATGGACAGAGACAGAAGGTGGTTCAGGGATTTATGTGGGTGCTTATGTTTAGTGTCACTGCTAAAAGAAATAAAGGGATGATTACAGAGTGTGAAAAGTGTGTGAGAGCTGTACATGGGAGAAGGAAGAAGAGAGGGACTGATATGGATGGCGTGTGGTGGAGGTGGAGGAGAGGTCTGCAGGAAGACAATGGCTAAGATAGTAAGAGACAGTGCAGCTACAGGATACCATGTGGTAAAACTTGTTGTTTTAGGTTGAAATTTACCTGGTGTTCTGCCATGGTTAGCCTGTTTCGTGCCCTGTTTAAGTGCCATGTATAAGTACACTTTGGTTAATCTGCACTTCGGTTAAGATGCAATTTGGTTAAGATGCATGCTGCAGATGAGATGCCCCCCATAAGCTATATCTACTTATATAGGAAAGCACAGCTTCAGACTAGCACTAATTTAAGTCGTTAACTAATTAATCTACAAACTGTGACACATGAGGAGACTGGCAGTGTGGATCCAAGTAAACACTTGGCCAGAAACACCAATAAAATCAGTGAAGATCAAAAGACTGACACTAGTGCAGATAAGAAGACATGGAAGTGCAAAAAATATACAGCCTGGATGAAATGCTAGGATATAGTTCAGTAATCAGGCAGAGGTGAAATACAGAGGTGAAATACAGGATTATATACCATTGAATATTACAGCAGATGATCGAAGGGAGAATTCAGACAGCAAGCAGAGGTGTGTTCAATAGCAGATTATATACCATTGAATATTACAGCAGATGATCGAAGGGAGAATTCAGACAGCAAGCAGAGGTGGGTTCAATAGCAGATTATATACCATTGAATATTACAGCAGATGATCGATGGATATCTTTAGAAAAAAACATCACTAAGTGATTTTTTTTCCCCTATCAGTATGTCTTTGTAGAATGGGAAGAAATCCACACAGACACGGGGAGAACATACAAACTCCTTGTAGATGTTGTTCCTGGTGAGATTCGAACCCAGGACTCCAGTGCTGCAAGGTTGCAGTGCTAACCACTGAGCCACTGTGTTGCCATCACTAAGTGATTTGTGCATCTTTCTAATAGATATTGTTTTAAAGGGGTTTCCCATCTCCTTCTTTCAGCAGCTTTGCCTACTGTCTCCTCTTCTCACTTCTTGTATCCCCCCTTCCACAGCCTGCTGAACAGGACACAATGGAGTATCACAATACTTATGATTACTAGAAATGTAATACAAATGTAGATCAAATAATATGCAGATGCTTGTAGAGAATGGTCTCAGTGTTATCTGTGTGTTTACATAGAGAGATAACAGAGAGCAATTAGCTGAACTGATTTTCCTGCCAGCAGAGCAGTAAGTGACATCATTTGTCCTATCACACAGGTCCAGTGATATGGAAACGCTGTGTAAACAATGGGAGGAATAAGTTCACATGGCAGTAAAAAATGCCCCCAAAAAAACATAAAAATTTTTCTATGTGAACATGGTTATAGAAATGTCTTTCATGTACATAGGGGGCAGCACTACAAACAGAATACATTTCTAAAAAGCACATAAAATTTTGCAATGTGAACATCACCTAATGTGGTTATTCTCACAAAATACAATCCCTTTTCTATATGTCCTAATAGGGTATATCGACATCACAGATGGTGGTCCCCTCACTGCTGTGTGAATGTCAGGATTCATATAAATGATGCAAAAAATTCTTTAGCTGCTGTAAAATCTACACAAGTGTGAACAAGTGCATCCAAGTACATCTGTTTGCTGCCCCGGAAGGATGATTACTGAGGACATAGAGGTGACACTGGCTAAAGTGTGACATAACCCTACCGTCCACGACAAGAGGAGGCGACATGTGAATAACCTTCTGGAACACATTCGGCACAAAATACTCCGCTCTCAAATTACACCCTGAAATGTAATCAATGTCGCCAAACACTTGAGTCATAGAAGACGTCTTAGTAAGCAGAGACATGGACTTGTATAATGAATATCCTGACAGCTTCTCAAGCCTAATAATCACACCAGCATTTCATCTCAATTTATACTCTATGGAGAAGCGAGTAAATGATCACTCATGCCACTTGTTTTCCATATAGTCCTAGGTCTAACCTGTCACCAACCAGGCGTTGACCCGTTCGCCCATCTTCACCGCTAACAGGTCGGGAATGATTTCACAGTTTCCGGCACGTACATGAGTTAATGGTGCCTCTGACATCATTGTTTCTATACTGCTTGGAAGTAGAACAGGTATTTATTTTGCCATCGACCAATTTTGCCGGAGAACGAGGTATCACATTTAATGAGTCCTATTTTCCCAGCGTCTAGACAAGCAGCGTTCAAAGCGACCATCAAGTACAATTAGAAAATCATATCTTAAAGTGAACCTGTCACACGAAAAGGTATTTGCTCAACCCAATTATAGCTATGTGTTATTTAGGCAAAACTGCAGGGAAATCTTGAGTCAGTAGTAGAAATAAAAGCTAAACTCTTGCAGAGGTTGAAGATCTGATATACGGCGAGGCATGTGCGAGCCAGACAAACAAATATATCACATAGATACATTATTAAGGCGTGATCAACGCTAAGGTTTTTCTTTTTATTCTCATAAACATAACAATTATCATAAAACAGGTCGAAAAATGGGTACAAAGTGACCAGTCACATAAAATAAAAAAAAGTAAGAAGAAATACAACAGTAGGTCTACAAGAAAAACTGGAGCCTGCTATTATGTGGGTTGAACTGATTGTCCTGCCGGCAGAGCAGTGAGTGATGTCATTTGTCCTATCACACAGGTCCAGAGTTATGGAAACGCTGTGTAAATAATGGGAGGAATAAGTTCACATAGCAGGTAAACAAAGCAGCATTTCACCCATATGAAAAGTTAAAACACTAAATGGGTAAAACAATGGAATAAGTCTCCCTCACAAGCTGTCCAATCTATGCCATCTTTCCCAAGTTGAGTAGAAGTCCAGAGCCACTTATGGTTCTGGACTCCTCTTGCTGGTTTGGAAGATAAAAATTCACCCACACTTGGTTCTATTGACTACAATACTAAGCTACCGCCGAGTATAATTCTCACCTGAGTCATTGAGACCGCAAAGGTGCAACTATCAGTCCCTCTTATCCTCTCCCTAGTGTCCTACAAGTGTCGGGGAGCTGTATATCCTCACTCTATTGGGTGGGTTCAGGGAGAATTGTTATGTATTTGTATCTGCCCCTCCTCCCACCTCTATCTTTATCCCTTGTTTCCTTCTATTCCCTTAACTCCAATCATTTTTCCTATGTTTTTGTTTTTTTTTAAATCTCACTATGTTTATAGCCCTTACAGGGATATCTCACTGCTGTTAGTTGATACAGGAGGTTGGCTCGTTCCTCCCTCCCCATCTTAGCATATATCGTTTTGTATTTCCTCTCCTGATATTGTTGATTCCTTATTTTTATTCTACATGTGCATAAAGAATTACAGGGGTTTTAATTTTAAGAAAATTCAAGACTTAGGGATAGTTCACACGGGGACATGGAGGCGGATTTTGACAGCGGAATCCACGTCATAATCCGCCTCCATATAATGCTAGTCTATGTAGAGGGCTAGCTCTCTTTTTTTCGCTAGTGTTTTTTTTTAAAGCTAGGCGAAAAAAGAAGCGAGCTGCCCTTTCTTCAGGCGGAAGCCATGGTGCATTGAGCCGCGGCTTCCGTCAAGTGGCAGCACCCTCCGGTGTCGGCTCATTCATTTGAGTCGGCTCCGGAGGGGAAAGCCGTGACTGAGATGGTTGTGGCAGGCGGATTTTGACCAGAGAGTGACGCGGCTCCCGTGTCACTCTCTGTGTCAAAATCCGCCCCCGTGTGAATGAGCCCTAAGTGTATAACAGAAATATTCCCAAGAGGGCCAGATGGAGTGCATGTATCTTAGTGGGGCCTCATATCTTTCACCAATCATTGGCCTCAGCTCTGATGTTAGCACACTGCAGTCACCTGTATGTACGTGAGGTCATCGTGGCAGGGATATATAGAGGACAGTGAAGAACACTGGCGCAACAAGTGACTCAACAGCTAAAAAAAATTCCTTGCCATTTTTCAGGCTAAATTTTCAAACCCATATAATGTTGTTTCTCTATTTTATTATATTGATTTACGGCTTCTGTAACCTGTTATTCCACAAATTTTTGTGTATCAGTCTTAGTCTATCAGAGATATTCAGTGGGAACCTCTCCCAAAGTTTACCTCCAACAGGAGGTCTTAATGTATTCTCAGTGAACGGCTATATACCATGATGTCCAACTGTAAACCGGGGGGGGGAGGGGGAATGGAATACAATGTTACACTAGTCCATATCTTATTTTTGCAGCATATACTTGTGGCTTTCATCTGACTAATGGAGTCCTATGGATATGCTTAGCATGCCTGCCAAGAGCTTTAGGCTAAGGTCCCATATTGCAGAAACGCAGCTTCTTTGGTAGCAGATTTTGCTGCAGTTTTTTGAGCCAAAGCCAAGAGTGGATTAAGTAGAAGGTCTAAGTATTTAATTCCAATTCCTTTTTGAGCCATTTTAGGCTTTGGCTGAAAAAAAAACGCTGCAAAATCTGCAACAAAAAAGCTGCGTTTGAGCAACGTGTGGCCTCAGCCTAACGCTGGGTTCACACCAGCGGCTGAACTCCGCTTTCAGTTTTCAGTCTGAGCCAGTGAGCGTTTTATGCGCTCCGTAACGAAACCTTTTTTTTTTTTTTAAACCGGACACAGAGTACTGTATGTCCGACTCTGTGTCCGGTTAAAAAAAAACAAAAAACAGTTTCGCTGCGGAGCGCATAAAACGCTCACCGGCGCACACAGCCGGAGACTTTTCAAGTGTTAGAGAGGGGGGTACCATCAAAACATTGGACAAAACAGTACAAAATGCCAGACAATCACTGGAAACCCGATGGACCCCATAAGAGCTGGTGGGATCCATCAACAACGGTGGTTTCCAGGAAAACCCAGGGCTGCTGACATTTGAAACAGCAGAACAAATTATTTTTTCATAGTTTTGCAAAAACTGATGAAAAATATGACAAAATACCACGAATTAGGCCAATGTCCGGATCGGATGCCGTGATAATTAATGTATATGATGAGGCCCTATCACCACTGGGAGGAAGGCTACTAAATAACGCAAGGACACAACATTTTTTGGAACCCAGCAGACATAACTAAAGACTGAATTACCATTTCTGTTTATGGCACTTGGACACATTCATCTTTTCTCCATTGTTAGTATACCCCGGCACACATTAATAACCCAGTCTACGGCTCCAGTACTGGCTCATGTGTGTACAGAGATATAATCAGACAAATATATACAGGAGCTCAGGTAAGAAATATAGGAGTGCATTGGGCTGCATGCAAAACAGCATCATAGGACAGAGCAGCAGATTTAACTGGCCTTCTGCAACCATACCCTGCCACTATGTTATACATCTCTCATCAGATTTTACAGTTTCCACTGATTAAATATATATTGACTCATAAAGTAGCACCGTTACATCAATCGTCAGCAGATGCAGCGAGGTGTCATTTAAATATTACGTATCATATAAAAATGGCAGCTTGATTGTTTGGAGGTAATAATGTGCTACTGGTTATTGCAACATTTCCCTAATGCATTAAGCAGCGCTCACATTGAGGACACAATAAGGCCCAGGGCAGGGGGGAGGGGGTCGTGTAAAGGATGCCGACTGGTATAGATGGTGGTAGGAAAAATAAGACCTCGGAAAGCAGAATTAAATCTAAACATCAACTTCTTTGTATAATTCATGCCCTGCTCGCGTTTTCTTTCACATGATGCCGATATTAAACATTCCCTTGTTTTATGTTATGAGCACTCTCAATTTCTAAGTAATACATATTCATGTATGGAGCGGAGAGAAGATTATGGGAATCGGCGCTGGTAGTGCCACCTCTACAACAGAGCTGGTGGTTAAATATTATTGATCACTACAAAGTGCCATTCAATCATACATGTATGGATCCGCTGAGGGTACTGCAAACGCTGAATGCAGATAATCTGTGCTCTTGTAATCACCTTGTGTAAACGGAGACCCTTACATGGTGCTCATCTCCCCCAAATGTGTCAAAGATTATCCCACCAGGGGAGTATGTAGGTCTTCCCACAAGTGGCGAGGACCCCTCAAAGAATAGTGCCCTCTTAGTGTCAGTACAAATTATAATGCTCTTAGTGTCCCCCCCACCCCATGTATTGTATATATACACAGTCCAGTCACATTAATGTGACCACATGTCAAAATCCAGAATAATCTCCTTTGGCAGAGCGGACCGCTGCGAGACGTGCAGGAAGAGAGGGGATGTTGTGATAATGTCACTGGGATGTTGAGCCATGTCAACTCCAGTGCCGTGGCCAGCTGCGCTAGGTTACACGGTTGAACATCCGTGGCACGAACAACCCGATCGAGGTGGTCCCACAGATTCTCGATTGCGTTCAAGTCCGGGGAATTTGCTGGCCAAGGGAGTACCGTAAACTCAACCTATTGCTCTTCCAACCACACACGTACACTGCGAGCTTTATGACACGTCGCATTGTCCTGCTGGTAGATGCCATCATCCTGAGGAAAAACAATTTGCGTGTAGGGGTGAACATGGTCCGCAAGGATAGATGCATACTTGTGTTGATCCCTCCCTTGCTGTACCACAGAATTAGCACAATAACGTGTCTGTTCCAGATCATCGGGAAGCCCGGGGAGGGCAGGTGAGTTCCCTATAAAAAGTCATATTCCCTAATAATGAATTTGGGAAAAAAAATGTCTTATCTTCACAAAAGATAGGTTTTTAAAACCCAAAAAATAACCTTTAGGCTTAATTCACATGTGGCATGTTGTGTCCATATGGTACAATGAATGACTGGAGTTAAAGTGTAAGCAAACTTTTATTTATTTTTCATAAATCATCAGTGAAAGTGAAGGGATTAAAATTTTCTATACTGCAATATATTGCAAAGTCCGTATGTCTATGTATTTCTCCTGTCTACTTACCTGATTCACTCTGTCCATACTACATACACAATCGGTCTACAATCAGTTTACAATGTCTCGGTACTAGTGACCTGCAGGAGTCCCAGGTGTCGGACCCCCACAGATCCAATATTGGTGGCCTATCCTAAGGATAAAATAACTTTTCAAACAAACAGGAGCACAAGAATGTGGCTCATATTGACCTCAAGAATCACATTGGGGCATATGTATGGTTAAAATAAGGATAGGCCATCAATGTTAGAAAATGGATAACCCCTTTAAAAGGGGTTGTCTGGGATAAAAAATGGAATGTCTACACTAATCTAAACACCCTTTCCCACCTACTTTCTAAATTACATACTTTAGCAAAAATAGATATTTACCCATATATTTACCCCAGGTACATTTTCTGAGTATCCAGTGACCTACCTTTTCCCAGTTTCCAGAAATGGAACTTCATCAATACTACCCACCTCCCTCACCCCATCATACTTACTCCATCTTCCTTCCAGACTTATTTCTTCGGAGACGGCTCCTCCTCTACTTTGGCCTCTACTACCAGAGGAGCCTCTCAGGCCTGCATATTAAAGATGGCTGCCGGCTGAAGCAGTGCTAGAACTAATGCAAACATCTCAGCAGAGTCAAACAAGAAGAGGAGCTGTCCTCGCAGAAGGAAGTCTGTAAGAAAGATAGGCAAGTATGATGGGTGGGTGGGTGGGTGGGCTGAGTTGGTTGGAAAGGGGTAGTAGTGGAGTGTGAGACAGGAAGAGTGTGGGAGTGAGAGGGATAGTGTGAGTCAGCCTACAACTACCATGATGCATTTCATGAACTAAGACAGAAGGAAGCTACACCAAGTAAACAAATGCAGAAGATGCCAGGAGCTCCTACAGACACTAGGAAATCACTCAAAACACTGCCTAAAAGGTATTTGGATGAAACCATTAATAGCGCTAAACAGACCTCTTTAAAAAAAAATATTTATTTTTTTTTTTGCCCAGAAAACCCCTTTTACGTGAGTCTGGAGAAGATTGGATAATAATGCCAAGAGTGTGCAAAGCAGGAATCAAAGCAAAAGGTGGCTACTTTGAAGAACCTAGAATATAAGACATATTTTCAGTTGTTTCACACTTTTTTGGTAAGTATATAATTCCACATGTGTTACTTCATAGTTTTGATGCCTTCAGTGTGAATCTACAATTTTCATAGTTAAGAAAATACAGAAAACTCTTTGAATGAGAAGGTGTGTCCAAACTTTAGGTCTGTACTGTATATATTGCTGATGTCTCTCTGAGGAGTCCTCCTTTATCTCCCAACTCCATAGAGTTCTGCAGGACATATTTGGTCAGATATAGGCAGATGAGTGAAGAGGGTACATTTCTTATATTACGTATATTACAAACTTTGATATCTTCACCTGAACTATGGTTTTTATAAGAAATACAAGTTTAGATATGCTTCAAAACCTGAAGACACAATACACTTTTTCATATTTAGCAGCATACACTAGTCTGATCTGGAAGTATTCTGGATTTCTCTAACATATCGTGAGTGATAAAATCCAAATCTCGGGTAAAATGCTAAAACCGTGCAAGATGCTCCTTATAGGGAAAATCCATAGCACAAACAGTGATAGTCTAATGCCTTTATTTCATTGGCAATAGGGATGGCAGGACGGTACATACATTGTGCTTTCAATCTCTGGGGGCCGACAGGTCTGTGACTACATCAGTATCCATATTATTATAGCAAATAAATATTTTAGCTTTCCACCTCGTGGTTTTATATTGTATATTGTACCTCCTCCACCATATACGTAGGCTTTACCCAATAAAAGTCAGGAGTCTTATCTATATTTATAAGCACAATAAAAATAAACTTCCAGAATCTTCCGATCCGTTTGCTTTAGATTTTGATCAGTGTAGGAGAAACTTTAAAAGCTTAAAGCATTTCTCAATGAGATGGTAGTGAATGTGTTTAGTATATGAAAGGCTGCAAGCAGCATACATAATAGAGGAAGAAAGGGCTGCACAGTGATCTATAACAGGGTTACAATGTGTGAACATATGGAGCGTGCACACAAGGTACATGACTAAAGTTTCGCTACTGGGAAAGGTAATAGAAACATGAATGACGAAGTGGCAGGAAGCATCTATATCCACATAAATAGATCAATGTCAGCCAACCATCTAATAGGTGTGCAGCCCACTGTTGGCAAAGGTCAAGATGAAGACCTGCTTGAACCAAGCATGCAGGTACATGAGGGTAAGGGAGAGGTTAGACAAAGCACCACTCAGTCGACAGCTATCTCAGACAACGTACACTTCTGCATCACAGTCTCCGGAGTGTGCATCCAAAATTGCCAAATGAAAAAGTCCTTCAAGTCTGACTTTTCCATCAGGCAGTGTCAACTTTAAAGACTCGACACCCATTGGTTCCCCTTATAGTTAATGGGGTGTCATATGTGACTGCTGGTCCATCTATTCACTGGTCTGATCCCCCAATGGACCAAAACAATGGAACAGTCAACGCTAGTGTGCACCCAACATAAGGACAGGCTTTCTTATACTGTATATTTATATATGCATATATAAAAAAAAAACCTCATATATATATAAATGCCTATATTCTTCAAAAAAAAAAAAATCCTATAATTTCCTACCATTTTATGTAACTTGTAAGACTAATTTGCATACAAGTAAATTAATTTCATTAAGATTCTAAAGGGGTATTCCAGTTCCAGAAAAAAAGCCATTTTATAATAACAAGTTTCCAATATCTAAACCTGAAGGTTCCATTTCATAACCACATTGATGAATTGATAGAGCTTAAAGGGGCTCTATCATTGGGAAAAGTCATTTTTAGCTAATCACATCCTTGAATAGGCTTTAGAAATGCCATTCCATACCTACCTTTAGTATGTCAATTGCCTCAGCGTTTTTTGAATAAGTCCGTTTTTAATCATATGCTAATTAGACTGGTGCACGATGCATCGTGCACCCTCTTTGCTATTGTTTCCTATGGGTGTATGCAGCACAGGCTGCTGCTGATGATGGTGATGACTCAGCTTCCTGCTTGCACACACACATAGGAAAGAATAGCATTGAGGAGGCTGCTGGGAACTTCTTGTGCTACCTGGAAACTCATTAGCATATGAATAAAAACGGACTTATTCAGAAACCACTGAGGCAATCTACATACTAATTGTAGGTGTTGAATAGCATTTCTAAAGGCTATGCAGGGATGCGATTAGATAAAAATGACTTTTCCCAATGATAGAGCCCCTTTAAAGGGGTTGGCCACTTTCAGACCAATATTGAGAGACAAATGTTATGGTTAAATGTACAATTTTCCAATGTACTTTCTGTATCAATTCCTCACAGTTTTCTAGATCTCGGCTTGCTGTCATTCATTCTATTACTTCTACTGGATAAAAGTCTGACCATGGTCATGTGATGTACGGTCCATGGTCATGTGATGAGCACACAGGTGCACAGCTGATTACCAGGCAGATGTCTGATTATTGTGCTGTGACTATAACGAGCGGCACCTGTGTGCTCATCACATGACCATGGACTGTAAATCACATGACCATGGACCGTATATCACATGACCATGGACTGTAAATCACATGACCATGGACCGTATATCACATGACCATGGACTGTAAATCACATGACCATGGACCGTATATCACATGACCATGGACCAGAAATCACATGACCATGGTCAGAGTTTTATCCACTAGAAGTATCAGAATGAATGACAGCAAGCAGAGATCTAGAAAACTGTGAGGAATTGATACAGAAAGTATATTGGAAAATTGTACAATGTTTTATTATACAAACAACAACATTTGTCTCTCAATATTGGTCTGAAAGTGGCCAACCCCTTTAAGGCCTAGGGCCACAGTAAAAAAAAAAAAAAAAAAAACTGCATGAAAATCGCGGTGGAGGGGGCCACACGGTGGCTCAGTGGTTAGCACTGCAGCCTTGCAGCGCTGGAGTCCTGGTGTTCAAATCCCGCCAAGGACAAAAAACCATCTGCAAGGAGTTTGTATGTTCTCCCCGTGTTTGCATGGATTTCCATCCCATATTCCAAAAAAGACAATACTGATAGGGAAAAATGTACATTGTGAGCTATATGTGGGGCTCACAATCTACATTTAAGAAAAAAAAAAAAATCGCGGTGGAAATGCATCCACACAGAGTTTGTCACAGAAAGGAAATCTGCTTTAATTATACCTATATGTAAACTGCCAGGATTTCTGTGGTATAGTTGACAGTGTTTCTGTGGTATAATTGACATGCTGCGATTTCCGAAAATGCGAGTTTTGGAAATCACGGAATTTCTGCAGCACGTATTTCTCCGCAATGTGTGGATTGGATGCGCTATAAACCCTTCCACTTTGCAGGGACTGTAAAAGTTTTTTTTAATATTGCTATATTTTAGCATCGTCTATTTTTATACACAATGGGCAACCCATTAAAAAAGAAAATAATCCTTTCCAATGGCTGCAAGAACAAAATCTTAAGAACAATGATGAACTGACACAGCAAGTATAAATTTACATTGGACAGAAAAATAGCAATGGTTTGCCAAAACCAAAAGACGCCTTTAACATATTGCGAAGGTCTTACCTCATTGGCCAGGTTTAGTAAGACGGGCGCTGTTGGATCCATGGCTACCTCCTGCAAGTACCTAGAGAACAAAGGGACATGTAAACTAATATCCGGCCATACTGGCAGCTGTGACAAATACCTGGATGGGGTTATCACTAAACACCACTTCTATACTCATGAGTTTTTACAATTGGACTTTCTACAGAACTTGTCATAGGGCAACTGAAAACATATTTTAAGGCTGCAATACATGGAAATTGGACATACTCGAAAATAGGACACCCCCCGAAAGTAAGGCATGGTTTGGTTTTTTTGTTGAATTGCCTTTTATAAGGCACTCCCGAAAATAAGGCATCCCCCAAAAATCACCACTTCCACTGCCGGGATGAACAGCAACACCAGCACTGCTATGAAGATGGGGAAGATAAGTAGCATACCTCCCCTTCCCTCCTTCCCTACACTACCTACAATGGGCAGTCATGCCAGCGCTCCGCTAAGGAAGTGCCAGCATGACTGCCGGTTGTCAGCCAGCAGCCGCTCCATAATAAAGACATCCCCCTGAAAATAAGACAGGTCCTATATTTAGGACGAGAATTTAATATAAGACACTGTCTTATTTTGGGGGGAACATAGTAATCTTGGCTGGCAGCATGATTCTGAACATTAGTGTAAACTTAGTGGATGTTTAAGGTTATGTTCACACTGAGCTTTGTGCAGGTCCGCCAAAAAATAAATAAATGCCTCCCATTCATTCCAATGGGAGTCAGTAGCAGATTTTTACTGTAGCTAATTTTTCAGTTAAAGGAAAAAAAGGAACATCAGGACCCATTTTAGGGAGATTACGCCTTGGCATTAAAATATAAGGGAGGGAGAGGGACACTTTTTGAGTCCATTCACACAGAGGAAAATGGTGAGGAATTTGGTGTGGAATTTCAGAGCTGAAAAAAAAAGCCTCCCATTGACTTCAATGGTTTCCTTTTTTTGGCTTTTTTGGCTTTTTTTCAGCGTTGAAATTCCACACCAAATTCCTCACCATTTTCCTCCGTGTGAATGCACCGTTTTAGTGGTTGTTGCAGGGACAGTTTTTTTTTTTTTTTGTAAAAAATGCTAGGCTTTGAAGCCACCTGAAGATAAGCCATAACACTTATTTTAACCTCTAGCTGAAAAAAAAACTTGTCTGACTCCTACTGAAATGAATGGGGGACCTCTATAATGGCCCTGCAATAAAACACTCACTGTTAGGTTTTCTTAAAGATGACCACTGAGGGTCCTAGCAGAAAGACTTTTATTGTAAAGGAACCCTTCAAAAAGGCTCGGGTTGACTAAGACAGAGGGCCAGAAAAACGGACAGGCAGGCTGCTTAAATAGTGATTACATACTGAGCCCGGTGCACCCCAATTACTATAAATCCATATAAAATTAAAATCTGTGAGCCCCCAAAAAATTAAATAAAATAAATAAAGCTGCTATGACCATTTTTACCACACACAGACTGAGGACTTACTTGCTGTAATACATTTTGATGGTTTCGGGAACATGATGCCTTGCATGGGTCTTTTTTGTAAACTTCTAAAATGGGGGGAAAAAAACAAAAACTTAAACAATACAAACTTAATTACGGTATAAAAAAAGGGTCAGCTACATACAAATGTTATGCTATGAACTAGCAGCCATCCACCTATCCAAACACATGGAGGGATACCTGCAATGTGAAGATTTTCTTTGAGAATTTTTCTCCTCCTCCTGGTGATGGGGTCAACTCTCAATTTTAACCCTTAAGTAATATGATGGTGTCTATCATAGTGATATTCATATGATAGTGCTGTATGATAGACACCATGATAGGACTTAAAGGTTAATGACAGAGATCAAAATCACCAAAGCTGTTTTTAGGCAGAGCAGGATGCCAAATTAAAGAGTACCCGTTACCAGGTCCGAAAAGCTAAGCCACATACATGATCCTGAAGTCATCACCCTGCATTTTTGAGTTTTTAAGGGATATTTTTTAATCAAAAGTTCTTTTAGCCATTCCAAAGATGTACTTTTCCCTTGTGTAGTTTTTGCTTGGCTTAATTTTACCCATTTCCAAGATCATGTGCTGCTGTGATATTTACTTTGCTGGCTGCAGTGCTCACAGGGAGGGGTA